>NW_007249810.1:79529-81561 GCF_000164805.1 Carlito syrichta | reverse complement strand
ACCACGCCCAGCTAATTTTTGATTTATTGTAGAGACGAGGTCTTGCCAAGTTGCCTGGGCGGGTCTCGAACCTGCGGGCTCAGGCAATCTGCTCGCCTCAGCCTCCCAAAGTGCTGGGAGGACAGGCTGAGCCACCGAGCCCAGCCTAGGTTTGCAATCTTCAGTGAGAATCGTCTGCTAGAAACCCAAGGGCTCACATCTTCCTGCCAGATATTGTGGTCGAGAGCAGGAATCTGTTCTGCATCTGCATTTCTAGCCCAATCCCCATGGGGCCACTGTGCAGGCGTACACCGCAGTCCGAGGAGAGGGGCGGCTAGTTCTGCCTGAAGAGTGAAGCAGGGGAAGAAGGGGAGTGGAGGGCGGGCAGGGACAGTGGAGAGCCTTGACTGTCCCAGCGGAGCTTAACTCTGTTCTCTGAGCAACCGGAGCACTTCTACTGTGGGGAGAAAGGGAGGAAAGTAGAGAGATGGGTCAAAATGAAAATGCTTTGACCTTGGACTCCCAAGATCCGTGACACCGGCTCTGTCACTAGCTAGCTACGTGGCCCCCGGCCAGGCACTCAGCCTCCGCATCTCAAGAACCACAACTGCTAAATGAGGGCTATGGCAGACAGATGCCTCTTTGACCCCCAGAACTCATAGACTGCTTCTGTAATTTGCAGAGTTTCAGATGTGTGGCTCCCAGCTGAAGGCACGACCAGATATTCCTGCAGCCTGTACCCTAGCACCTGATGACAGGCCTCTGACCCGGGCTTGAGGTCCCACCTGAGTCTGGGGATTTTGCTGAGTGAAACACACACAAAAGAGCTGAGGAGTTCCTTGTGGCGACAGTCAGAGGCTGTGCCACGGATGGCCTGTGAAAGAAGTTTTGGGGGCGCCCAGTAACGACTCCACGCCGTCTGAACTGAGAGATTTATTAAAGGGGCAGTTACACGAAGGAACTGTAACCGAGGAAGGACGAGAGAGAGAGAAAAAGAGAGAGAGAAAGAGAGCAAGAGAGTAAGAGAGTGGCGGGGACAGAGAGAGAGAGCAAAAGGGGGGGAGGGAGTGTGAGAGAAAGTAAGAGAGGGAGAGAGAGAGCTAACAAGAGAGTGGTGGGGACAGAGAGAAAAAGCAAGAGAGAGAGAGAGAGAGAGAGAAAAGGTGAGAGAGTGATGGGACAGAGAGAGGGAATAAGAGAGAGAGAGAGTTATGCAGGGAGAAAGGTATATTTATGAACCTTGCAGGGGCAGGCCAGTGCCGTGCCTGAGTCTTATTGGAAGAGACTATGAGGTAGCATTTCTATAGGAAGAGGTTGTCTGAGCACAGGTTTAAGTTTCGCGCGGGCGGGAAAGGCAGGAATTTACGGCCTTTGTTGTCTTTGGGAGGCAGAGCCATCTTGGGGATGCCCTTCTGACTGTGGTCTGCACCTTTCAGCCTGCCATCAGAGGTTTGCAAGTTCACCAGTTGGGCACACATTCTGGGCGGTGACCTACACCCGTTCACTACCTCCCCGCTCGCCTGATTTCCCATGCTTCCTGCAGGTGCGGTTCTCTTCCCTCCCGGTGGTTCTGTGAGGGGCTGTGCGGTCACCCTCCTTTTCTTCTTAACCGAGTACAGCTCGTCGTTTCCGACTGCTTGCTGGGACTAAGAGCTTGAACAAAGGCAGGATACGGACGAGAAAAATGGATTCTTCACGAATCATGTTAGTCATATCATACACTGTGGGCTCTTTTCTTTGGGCTAAAGGTTCTGAGTCCCGGACATGGAGAGTAAGAGTGATCCATTTAATGTGCAAAAGGGAAGTGTTGGGAGCCAACATCTATAGCTACATGGCTGAGGCCTGTAAAGGCCCATCTGGAAGATCGCCTCTGACACAGGATATCAGTTATACCTATAATATTGGCATGTGATTAGTGACCAGTGTGCATCCATGGCAGTAAAACTTATAAGTAAATCTCAATACACCTGATGGAAAGTGCATAGCAGAATTATTTCTCTCTGTCTTTCTAAGTTTTACTTCTTTCTAGATATTTTTTAACTTCTATTTCCTG
>NW_007249810.1:59424-78912 GCF_000164805.1 Carlito syrichta | reverse complement strand
CAAAGAGTATAATATGAATGATTCATTGAACATTATGGAAAGCACTTTGAACGATTTGTATTGAAATTGTGCACCTGTGACCTTAATGTAAGCATGACAGACATTATGGAGTTCAAATTGTTTGCTTGGAAATTGCAGATCTCGTGGTGGTCTTGTGATGCATAGTTCATAAAGCACGGAACTTGTACGCCCCCAGCAAGTGATTATCACACTGCTGGAGGGTATAGAAAATGGTATATAAGTTGGAAGGAGTCCAAATAAAATTTGGCTTCAGTCCTGATCAGACTGTTCCCAGAAGAACTGCCTCCGAGTGGTCTCTTCTCGCTGTCCAGATTCTCCGGTGCGGGTCCTAACCCACCCTTGGTCAGTGCTGGTCACCGACAGGGAAGTCTGGAAGAGTTGCTGTGGAGTTTGACAAAACTGGTTTCAGTGCGTTAAGTCGGAGTTACCACTGGGGCGACCATCTAGGTAGATGGAAAATTGACGTAATAATCAGCGTCGATCAGGTTGTGCTGTAATAACAAATAAACATCCATGTCAGAGCACAATGCAAGCACACTTCTTGCCCATGGCAACAGGGAACACAGAGTATGGAAAACCCTGGGTCTGGTGGCCCCAGGGAGGTGAAGCTTGACTTCCCATTCTTTGGGTGTGACCTAAACATGTTTCCTAAGGGAAACAGCACGGAAAGAGGGAAACCCTCAGCCAGGGAATCAGTGTCGACCTCCACAGTGGTGAGTCATGCTGACAGTGCACACGCTTGATCATGTCGTGAGGAAAATGGCACTTACCTGCCCAGAACACATCGCCCCAGTTTAGCCACGAGAACAGTACCTGACAAATTTCAGGTAATGTTCTACAAAAAAACTTCCTACAAAAGAACCTAACCAGTGTCCTTCTCACAGATAAAGAGAGCTCATTCAACATTTTTTGAAAATTTTTTTGCAGTCAAAACACTTTACCTGAGATCTATCCTCTTAGAACATTTTTAAGTATAGAGTACAATATTGTTAACTATCGTCACTGTACCAAACAGATCTCTAGGACTTGTTTATCTTATATAACTAAAACATTAGGCTCTTTGGCCATAGTCTCACTGTTTTCCTCTCTCTCTCACACTTGACAACCACTAGCCAAAATAATAGTAATGATAGCAATAACAATAGAAACACTAGGAGGCAATTGATATGTTTATGGCATAGAGTGTGATGATGGTTTCATGGGTGCATCTTCAAACTCATCAAGTTGTACACATTACATATTTTTGTATTGATTTTTGTATTGTTGAACCTGGGACTCTAATGAGAGAGATAGAGACCACAAAGAGCCAACTCCGATGCAAACACACAAGGGTCTTTATTCAGGCTCGAGTCTGGGCTCACGCCCGAAGCAGCAGCTTCAGGGACGAGAACCCCGATCCAGCATGGCAAGCAGTTTTTATACATCATTACAGAGGGAGGAGAAAGAACTTTAAACTTATTTTTACATGATAGGGTAATTTCTCCTAATGGGTACGGGGGCACTTGGGATTGGTGTGGTCCGCTCTGCTACCTGTGATTGACTGGGGAGCTGCTAAATGAGCAGAGTGGAATGTCAGCAGGCAGGCTAAGCAAAGGAGTGTCCGGGAGGGGTTTATTACTTGACATTCACATACTGCTAGCAGCAGTTGCGGAAGCAATTGGTTATTTTATGAGACAAACAAAAATTAAACTTAACAAAATTCTAAGTACAAACACTGCAAACAAATACAGTGAACGTGGGGTAGGAATTCATATAGTAATAGTTCTCTTAGAGTTTTTTTTTTTTAATCTCTTGGGTCTCTCATTCCCCCCTCTCAGAGGAACCTAAAGATAAGACCCAATCATGGGTCTACACAGGTTTGTTTTTTTTTTTTTTTAAGACCATTCTGAAAATGGTTAGGAGAGTTGAGACACCAAGGATGAGTACCACGCGGTTGGCACTGGTGCTGACTTGATTTTTAACAAAGGCTACAAGCTTGTTGATGATGCAAGGCCCGAAAATAAGTAGGAGAATTAAAACAACTAAAGGGCCAACTACAGTGGAAATTAGTGCAGTAAGCCAGGGGGTGCGGTTAAATCATGCTTTAAACCAATTGAGTTGTTGCTCTTGTTCTCTAAAATTACAACAGTAGGAAATAGAGACAATGAAATTTGTAAAATTAACTGTATCTTATTAAACCTTAAAATATTATGATTGGTCATGCTTGAACTAACATGATTCTTTGACGTTAGCATGACCTATTTTAAATTAATTGAAACCTTACATTAATTATAGTTAAAACTGGCCTAAAAGAATGCAGCCCAGTCTAAAGTACGCGCTGGGGTCTCAGGTGTGTGGCCCAAACTTTGTGCTGAGCCATTTTTGACAACTTTATTATTGAAAAGCTTGAAACTGCTCCCTATAAGTATATACTAATTTTACAAATATACTGTTAAATTGTATAAAGAAGCTTGTACCATATAAAAAGCTCTCAAATGTGACCTGAATTTGAATTATATTTAATTTGTAAGCCGAAACCACAGTTTTATGGGAAACAGGAACAATAGGTTTTCAGAGTAAGCCATGCCTGTTACAGTTACAGAGCTTTCAGCTTAGATCAGCAGAGTTTCTTTAGGTTACTTGTGTTTTATGGTAAAAAGAGGAGGAAAATGGGGCCAATGGCTCCCAAACACATCCTAGCGGTCTCGGGGTCTACGGCCCTCCCTGATCCCTAACGCTCAGTGGGCCTCCGTGGCCGGCTCCCAACATCTTCCCCTTTTTTATTTATTATTTTAGTACAAAACCATGAAACTCAGTGTTAAGCTGAAAAATGTTCCTTTTCAATACTCTGGAAATAACTGGAAATAGGCACAGCAAGACAAGAATTACTGTCCCACAAATTCTTACATTAATAAATATAGACATTAATGACTTTTGATTCGCAAACAATGAGAAGTTATTAAATATGGAGCTAGTCAATTCATAGGACCGGAACTGCTTTTTAGCAACTTATGTCCTGTATGTCTTAATGTAATTTAGTGAGGTTTATATTTAAGTCCGAATGATTTTAAATTTTAAGGATATGATTTTTTTTCTTGTCCCAAGTATGGACAGACTTATTTACCTCCAAAGGAATGAGGCAAATCCACTGAAACTCAGAGTGACATCAGAGAGCCAGTTTTATTTTTAAAGTCGCAAGCTCTTGTTTTACTGCTAGCGCTGCCTTTTTTTTTTAAAGCATTAACTTTTATTTTTTAACTTTTAATCTACAATTTTTTGAGTAGCCAATGCAATAGAAATATCCTTAGATAACTGATTAACAAAGGTAGCTGTATGAACTTCCTTAGATAGAGCTACAGCTGAAACTGTTACTGAAGTAGTAATTGCTATTAATGCTATAATTTTTTTAATTAAGTAGCTAAAAAAAATTTTTCTGTCTTTCTAACGTAGCATTAACTTTATATAATGTTTGCAAACCATTTCAGCATATTAACGGGATGACAAAGATATGGGGACCATTAAATAGGGGAGTTGCTGGAGAATGACAAATTTCTTACAAAAGGCCTTGTTTAAACAATTAGTAAAATGCATTCAGTACAAGATATCTTATAAACATTAGCACGATAAATAATTTTAACAGTTTGATATTCACTCTAAATAAGAAATATATAAGGAGATTACAAGTATGCTCTAATATGGTATAACTGAGTTTGTCCAACGGATTCAGACAGGCTGCCTGGCTGAAGGGCTGCAAGAGCTCTCCATAGATGAGGCTGAATAATCTGCCGGACGCCGTACTTGACGGACAGTAACTGGAGGCACCCATCCATTGGAATGACACCTAGCTGCGGCAAGCGTAGAGCCATTAAAAACCCCAGTCACTAATATATTCTTATACCAGGCACAGGATAGTCCACCTCAGAGTTATAAGCACAGTCTCTTCATCTCAGGAAGCCAGTATGTTGCTGGATGAGCGACTCGTCCTTTTCTGTATCATTGAAGGGGCAGACAGGTGCTGATAGGCGTCTAGTTGCATGATAGGGTTAGTTCCTCCAGGCATTAACATTTGCAGCCATCATCCATCCTGATAAGGGCTTTCTGTACTTAGAGACTTAAAGGTAGATATTAAGCAAGAAGCCCGGTAATTATTAAAAGTAGAATTATTATATTATTATATTGAAAACATTAGAGACATGTAGTTAGGTTATAGCTTAAATTGAGAATTTAAAACAGGTAAACATTGGCAGGAGACAACAGTTTCCTTTGTTTTTATAATAGGTGTGACATACTTTTATAATAATTGATATGCTAGAGAGTGAAGCCCAGGGTATTCTCCATTCATTCTGTGGCAGGATGCGGCAAATGCTAAAATACATTTCTTGTATGATTGAGTGAATAAATACAGAAACACATAACTGGTTCAGGATCAGCAGTTGGCCTCACCTGAGCTGCCACTAGCCCAGCGGCAAGGTTGATAGCAGTTAGAGGTATTTCCCTTTGAATGGCAAGTTGCAACTTTAAAGGCCCGCCCAGGCTGCTTTTGTTTAAAAAAGGCCAAATGGCCCAGAGACTGGCCATTTCATAAAGAAAGTCTTATTTGGCCAAAATTACAGTTTAACGATTTTGAAAAGAGAAAAAAAGAAAAAAAAGAAAGAAAAACAACAACAACAACAACTAAAAAAAACTTTGCTTTTTTTTTTGGTGTTGTTGCTCCAAGGCAAGACTTCCAAATTCTTTTAAGTTTGCCTGTATGCCCCTAACAAGAAGAGTTAAGATGCCTGTTTACTTTATTTAAAAGCCTGTTGTGGGGCCTTTTCCCTTAGCAGGCGCTTTTGTTCACCCCCCCTTTGAGATTTCATAGAGAAGTTAGGTATTTAAATTCTCTAGACTGCTATAGGAACAGGACCACACTTAGGGTCCCCCCTCCCTTTTTTTTTTTTTTTTTTTTTTTTTTTTACAGTCGCTGATTGGGTTCTTCCTTTTTAAATTTTTAGCAGCACTTACTTCCCCTGGATGTTTTGAATTTCTTCTGGTTCAAGAAGTGTCTAGGGAAATAAGCTTATAAACTGTAATTAAAATTTATTTCAAATAGACAACACATCTTCTTATGAGCATTTATGTTTGTGGCCCCCTTTCCTTCAGAGGCCTACCATTAAACAATTTTATAGGTTTGACAAAGTTCATTTTAGGGATTTGGATCCTGAGTGATGAAATACCAAATACCTATATTTAGTTAATTTATGTTTCCAAAGGATTTCTAGTGATTATTATGCTAACCTGCAAATTGAAATTATACTGTTCTGGTTTCTTTGGATTCGCCAAGGGGTGGGACAGGTTGCCACTTGGCCTGCAGTAGAAATGTTTAAACGCCTTTTAAAACCTACCTATAGGAAATTTATGTCTAGCCTGTGCTAGGTACCCTGCCTCAATTATTTATTCTTTAGAGATTTTTTTTTTTGATCCCATAATTATTTGGGGTGCTGAGGGGTGAAGGTCCGTCTTCTGTAATTTCTTCAGAGCTGATAATGGGCGCAGTCCTGCCTAGCCAGAGATCGAAAATCTCTCCCTATCTGACTTAAGGCGTCCAGATTTGTTTCAGCAGTGGCATTATTTTCAGGCACTGGCTGGAATTTTTGCATGACTATTATGTGGGCATAAAATTACTGGATTCTAGCTCAATAAAAGGAATAAAGTGAGGCCTACATTTTGACAATTGTAGGCAGGGGCTGATTACCTTTTTATATAAAAGCTATAAGGTCTGAAGTTATTAGCATAACTTAAATGATAAACTTTAATTTCTGTGGCTTTATCACAAGTACCAGCGTTTGTATTTCTGGACTATAATGGTAGCCTGATGGATTGTTTTAGACTATAATTTGAACTAGGCACTTAAGTAAATTCTATATAAAATTTGAAGAGAAATCCGAAAATGTTTGGAGACTTGCATTCAGAAAAGACTTTATTATGCCTAGATTGTTTATAGAACTTCTTTTGTATGTATATATATATATATTTTTTTTTTTTTTTAACTTTCCTTATACCATTTTGGTGTGCTTATACCATTTTATTTTTATTTATTTATTTATAGATAACTTTTACAGTCATAACTTGAATTTATCTTTTAGTAATTGTTAGGTGAAACATTTAGTTTTTGGAACACCTTTAATTCCACTAGAGAGCAGGTTTCAGGAGGAAGAAATTCAGTATGAGCACAAGGGCTAAAAACTTAGCCTTAGTATTAATTAAGAAATTAATTTAGACCCCAGCCACATTTATATAGACCCAAGGATTCTCTGAGTGGATGGCATACAGAGTGCTGCGGTGGGCCGTGCCCCTCCCCCTTCAGTCAACAGTCACTATCGCTGAGCTAGGTATTTCCCCTCCCCTTCAGGAGGGGCCACACCATCTCCTTAGCAGGTTTATCTTTATCGGGCCTTTTTTTGGGTGGCTGGAGCTTTTGCCTTTAGTGGCAACTGCCAATTTGTTTACCTTTCCTCTGGCTGGTGCTCATTTTGGAGTTCTTTTTTTTAGAGTGAACAGACCACGAAGATGTAAAATGATCTGTTCCTATTTATTTCTAAACAGGCAAAACTGTTAAAAATTCTCATGAATTACTAAACAGCAGCCTTAGTCATAAGATGTGGACAATTAAATGAGCATAGCCAAAAAACACAAGCATTAGTGTTATTTAGCATTACAGTATAAAGTAGAGACTCAGCATACATTATAAGACTCGCAGGCTAAGGAAGGGAGGGGGAGTGGTCCCTGGAAAGAGTTTAAGATAACCAGTAACATGTCTTATACACAACAGGCAATTTTCCATAACCTTAACAACAAAAGGCAGAAATTTTAACAGCGTCAGCGGGTTAGGAGAAGACACCACTTAAATAAGAGGAGACAAGATGACATTGAAAAATATGTGCCAATCAAGTTTTTAGAAGACCATATGTCCCATTAAACAAAGCACAATAACTTAACCAGCTTTTTAACAGATTCAAAGTGAGAGACACCTGTTAGCAATTGATAGGTTGGTATACCCCCAACACAGACTATTAACTTTTTTTAGCCTCGAGAGTTTACAGAATTTCTTTTATTTGTTTCCATTAACTTTTACCTAACATGTTCGATGAACTTATACTATTCTTTGACATGCTTTAACTTTCTATTTTTGTTCTATGCTTTCTGTAACCAGCCATTCTATTATAGAACAAAAATGTATTATTAAAAACATACTTTATATTATTTATATATTGACTAAATACATCCTATATTGCTTATATTATTTATTTTGGCTGAAAATTCTAGGATACACTTTTAAAATGAAATGATAGAACTAGTTATTAGCAGAAATTCTTTTGCAGCAGTATTTAGAATTTGTAAGCTTTTATACTCACCTTGAAAGTTTTTTTTTTTTTTTTTTGATTTGTTCATGCTCATTAATCCTCTTTGTTCTCAGTTTTCTCTCTGCCGAGAGCAGACTATGGCTCGCAGGCTCCGCCCCGCTCGCAGGGGAGAGGGGAGGTGGGGCAAGGGTTGCCGCGCTGCGCCTCAGCCGCCCAGGCCGGGCTTTGTTTCCTGTGAGGCCAGGACTCTGAGCGTCGGCCCTGTTTGGGTGGAATAAAAGATTTTGCCCACGGGGGGGGAGTTTGTGAGTTACGTACCTGATTTGGGCGGCTATAACGGAAATCAGGAAGATAATATGCTTAACCTGCAAAGCAAAACTTAGTGAGGAAGTGCTCTCAGGTGGCCATTTTACATTGAAGGACGGCCTCTTTTTTTTTTTGCAAATGATTTCATTCAGATTATCAGCTTTTCTTTATGTCCGAGAAATAATCAGCCAAGAGTTAGAGTCAGTCTCTGTCCCATGTTTTCCGTCCACAGTAACACACATATAAACAGCAGATAAAATTAAAAAAAAAACGCAACCAACACAAAAATATACTTTCCTACGGCCGTAGAGACAAAGACAAAACCGATCTGAAGGCAAGCCCACACCTCTTGGTGCTGGGCTACCTTCAGATATGAGGACAGCGCTATCCTCCGAATGGGGGCACACCAGACGACCCCCTCTCTCAGACCGCCACTGCGTCCGAGAGCTACTGAGTCCGCGCCTCTCGCGCCTGGACCCCCTCTGTGCCTGCGCTTTCCAGCGCCTAGGCTCCCTCTGAGATCGAGAGACGTCTCCCAAGATCTCTGACCGGGAGGGTCTTAGAGTGTGTCCACTTTACCTTATTCGGCCTTATAAAATGAATATCGATATCCTACCAGAAGCGCGCGTGCACTTACCCACTGGCTAAGACCCTTCGGGCTGGAGTCTAGGAGGTCTCTGAAATCTCACTGGGGCCTCCAAATGTTGAACCTGGGACTCTCATGAGAGAGATAGAGACCACAAAGAGCCAGCTCCGATGCAAACACACAAGGGTCTTTATTCAGGCTCGAGTCTGGGCTCACGTCCGAAGCAGCAGCTTCAGGGACGAGAGCCCCGATCCAGCATGGCAAGCAGTTTTTATACATCATTACAGAGGGAGGGGAAAGAACTTTAAACTCATTTTTACATGATAGGGTAATTTCTCCTAATGGGTACGGGGGTACTTGGGATTGGTCTGGTCCGCTCTGCTACCTGTGATTGACTGGGGAGCTGCTAAATGAGCAGAATGGAATGTCAGCAGGCAGGCTAAGCAAAGGAATGTCCGGGAGGGGTTTATTACTTGACATTTACACACTGCTAGCAGCAGTTGCGGAAGCAATCGGTTATTTTATGAGACAAACAAAAATTAAACTTAACAAAATTCTAAGTACAAACACTGCAAACAAATACAGTGAACGTGGGGTAGGAATTCATATAGTAATAGTTCTCTTAGAGTGTTTATTTTTTTTTTTAATCTCTTGGGTCTCTCAGTATGTCAATCATATCTCAATAAGGTGATTTTTAAAAAATAAGCCTGAGAAACTGTCACAGCCTAGAAGAGCCTAAAGAGACAGTGACTAAATGTAACGTCTTGTCCTGGGTGAGCTCCTGGGGAAAAAAAAAGACATTAGGGAAAAATCTAAGGAAATGTGAATAAAGTCTGATCTTTAGTTAATAATAATGTGTCAACCTTGGTCCATTAGCTGTGGCAAACATGTCACATTAATGTAAGATGTTAGTAATAAAGGACCCTGGTCGTGGGGCAGATGGACACTCTCTGTCCTATCCTCACAACTTTGATGTAAATCTTAAACTATTTTAAGTTTGGACATTTATTTATAAAGAAAACTGGAAGTGTTGTATCTTTAAATGTATCTATCATAGTTGTGCATATTTGGGGGATATAGGTGATCTTTTGATACCTGTATACAAAGTGTCATGATCAAGTCAAATGTTTGTCTTTTCTTTGAGAGGGAACATCATACTTCTTCCCTTCTAGCTATGTTGAGATATAAAATAAATTATTCTTAAGTATCATTTGCCTACTGTACTATCGAATGCTAGAACTTGTTGCTTCTACACAAATTTTTGTGTACCCACTAGCCAATTACTCTTCTCCCCCCTCCTCTTTTGAAATGTTTAACCCAATAATTAATGTGTCACTTTTGCTCACATCATTTTGAACAGAACTAATCACATGGGTCCACCTAGCCTCACAGCAGGGGGCTGTGAAGGGTCTCCCTGTGTTCCCAGGGAAGAGGAAACCTGAAGACGGGAGGAGCTTGCAGGCAAGTTCAGTGTAAGAGAGCCACCTGCAGAAAGGGGCCAACAGGGTGGACGCTCTCTCCGAGGTGCGAGCATTCAACCATGTGAGATGGAGGCTGAGAAGAGACGCTCGAGGCTTTGGGGCGCAACTGTGGAAGCTCAGTCCGTGAGGAATGTGCCAAGGGGTGGCAGAGAAGTTTAAGAAGGAAGGAGGAATGAGGCCCAGGGAGCGCCTGGAGCGCCAGCGAGCCAGACCAGGACAAAGAGGGGGCAGCCACACACATGAGCAGCCAGAAGGCCACAGCTGCCCTCAGAACTTCCCTTGGAATGACTGAACGATCCCTTTGGAAATCCTATTTCAGGAGACAGCAGAGTGCTGGCTCTGTTTTCAGTGGAGTGGGCGACACATGGGAGAAGAGGGAGGAGGGTGTGTGGATGTGGATGAAGATCTCAACAGGCAGCCCTAAGGGGAAACAAGAGGAAAGGTGCAGCAGCTGAAAGTGGAAGACGTCGGAATGTTTGATGCACGGGGCTGAAAAATCTTGGAGGAAATATTGGAGAAAAACTTTTAAATGATTTTTTTTCCAGCTTAAAATGGCAGTCGTGTTCTTGACCTCATTTCTCCTAACTTCCCTCTGAAGTGATATTTCAAGAGTAAGAACTGGTCTGGGCAATGCATTCTCAGATATGAGACCAAAGCAAAGGCAGCAAAAACAAAACCAGACGAGTGAAACTGTGTTAAACTCTGTAAAAGCTCTGTACAGCCAAGGAAAAAAGTGACGTGAGTGAAAAGGCAACTTGCAGATTTACACGCTGTATACTTGATAAGGAAGTAGTACCCAAAATCCATAGGGAGCTCATACAACACAATCGCAAAAACGATAAACATATAATTCAGTCTTTAAAATGACAAAGAAACTTAACAGACAATTCCAAAACAAGACATATAAATGTCCAGCAGGTATATGAAAAGATGTTCAGCATTTCTAATCATCGGGGGAATGCAAATCAAAACCACAATGAGATATTACTTCACACTTGTTATAAAGGTTAAAAACAACAACAACAAAATACCCCTACACACAAAAAAAACCCCACACATAAAAGATAGTAAGTGTTGGTGAGGATTTGGAAAAAAAGAGAACACTTGTACGCTGTTGGTGGGAATGTAACTTAATCTAGTCATTATGAAAACAGTACGGCGGTTCCTCAAAAATGAAAATGACCATATGATCCAGCAATCTCAATTCTGGGTATACATCAAAGAAAATGAAATCAGCGTCTTGAAGAGATAGCTGCACTCCGATGTTCACTGCAGCTATATATGCAATAGCCAAGATATGGAAAGATTGCCTATTGATGGCTGAATGGATTTAAAAAATAGTATATAATATACAATGGAATACCATTCAGCCATCAAAAGAAGGAAATCTTGCCATTTACAACATCGCAGAAGTACCTGGATTACGTGAAGCGAAGTGAGCCAGGCACAGAAAGACAAATACTGCATGATCTCACGCATATGAACCGTCTAAAAATGTTGAACTCACAGAAGCAGAGCATAGAAGGTTGGTTACCAGGGACTGGGGAGGAAGAAATGAGAAAGACAAATGGTACAGTGTTTCTGTTGCGGAAAATGAAGACATTCTGGGGATCAAATACACAGCATGGTGACGATAGTTAATAACACTGTACTGTGTGCTCAAAGTTTGCTAAAAGGGTAGATCTTACAGGAGGCATTCTCACCACAGACATAAGGAAAAAGAAAACAATAACTATGGAATTGATGGATATATTCATTAGCTTGGTGATGGCGATCATTTCATAATGTATACAGATATTAAAATATCAAGTTGTGCACCTTAAATATACACAATTTTCACTTGTCAATTGAACATGCCTCAATAAAGTCAAATAAATAAATAAACAAGGGCAAGAACCATGTGGAACCTACCACACTGAGAACTGATCTTTGTATCCCCCCACTCCGCCACTCGTGCCCATGAAAGTCCACCAGACTCCAGAAATGGACGACAGCCCCACGCAGACAGCAGGCAGGCTGGGGGCAAAGGCTCTGCCTCCTGGGAGCTGTGGCTTTCGCACTGAGGCTAGGGCTGTGGCAATATCTAGACGCGTTCTGGGGGCAGTGCGTAGCCCACATGCAGAAGTTTTACAATTTTTACCTGGGCCATGGAGTCAAGAAGAGAACTGGGCCATGGAGCACTGGGCCATGGAGTCAAGAAGAGAGGCCACTCATATCTGAATGTTTTCCAGGAAGTGGAAGCCACGAGAGTGAACATGTGCCTCAGACTCCCTCTCCCTCCTGCTCTGAGAAAGAGGCTGCTGACAATACCTGGGCAGAAAGTCCTGCCCAGGGAGGCTGGATAGGTCTTTCCTTAGATGAAGGGCAGAGAAAGGGGAAAACAGGCTTCACAAAGCTTTAACAATATCTGCATAATGAATGGATTAAATTAACTGGAAGTGTTAATTAAAGTATGTGTAGAAGATTATTTTCCTCAAGAAACTGAAGCAAGTATAGACACTATCATTTCATTTGGTGTCCTCAACAGGAGGCAAGTACACAACGTCTATAAAAATGTAACAAAAAGGCCAGAGACAAGGTGAATCAGAACAGAAACAAAGATAAATCATAGAAGAAGTCAAGGACGTGAAACATCGAATGATAGCACTGGAGGCAGAAACACGCATAATTGACATTTTGAAAAATTAAGATCATATCAAGAACAAAGTTGAAAATCGTTTTCAGAAGTAGGGGAAGAGACAAAAATAATAACAGAGAAGAGGCTAAAAGTTGAGAACTGAAAGGGGAGGTCGAAACCAAGAAAAGTAGGGTTTGCTTAGAAATAACAAAAACAATAATGGGGGACATAATTGAAGAAAATGTGATTCCTCATTAAAAACAAATAAATAAAAAGCTCAGTGATGATTATTCACATTCAGTACTCACATTGCCCCTGGAGTAAGTCATTCATTTATTTAAGGCAACACCCAGTGAGCACTTCCTGTGTCAAGCACATGCCAGATACTGACAGACTGTGTTCTGCTCCCAGCAGCTGGGGGGCGTGGGGAGACAGGCAGCAACCAAGTGAAAGGACAAGGCCATCATGGTCAGCGGTCAGTGGTGAGCTAGAGTGGTGATCTGAATCTCTGGCATCCAGTGTACCTACCACACACATAACTGGTCCGAGTGGATCCATGACCAATTAGAACACGTCGGAAAAAAATCAGTTCACTGGTTCGAGTATACACAGGCTGAACGCAAGTGCTGGCCGTGGGTGAGAGGAAGAAAAGCGAGAAATTGTGAGGCAATGGAGAGGGGTGTTGGCGAGTGGAACAGGCTGTGCAGAGACGCAGTCTCTACAAAGGCAGCTTGGACCTGGCCTGCCAAGCCCCTGGAGGTGGAACATTCCAGCAGAGGGTCCCTAATGTGGCCGTGGGATGGAAGCTCACCGGGTGGGGGTGATCTCCAAGGATGTGGGCTGGGGAAGCCGGAAAGGGGACCAGAGAGGCCGTCTGACCAAATCACACGTATCCTCCTGGCCTGGGAGAAGAGCCCAGGTGTATTCTAGAGGTCACGGGAGACACCACAGGCTTCTAATATGAGGAGATGACAATGTGGTTTATATTTTAAAGAGACCCACTGTTTAATATTTAAGACTGGATTGCTGCGGAGTAAGAGCAGAGAAATCAGAAGAGGCTGACATCTTGACTACATTTTTCTACTGCAATTATGAGAGTAAAAATGATGTGGGTATCCAGAGACAGACAAGTCACAATTGCAAGCAAATTTGGTTGGCCATAGACCTCCCAGAAACACAAATACAGGACAAATGGAGAAACCTGAGGGGTTTTGGAGCCGCTGAACTACTTCTCAGGAGCTGGCAGGTCATTACCCTCTTCCTCCTTCTCGAGCTGCGATGTGCAGTGCCCAGACCACTGGCTCAGCACTGACCACTGCTGGGACCTTGTGCTATCGGCCCCCTTCTGTGTTTGGCTAGTCTTCCCAACAGACTGGAGACAGATCAGACACCATGTTCTCACCATGTCGCCCTTCAGAGCTCAGCACAGAGCAGTCTGCAGTCATAGGGCTCTTCTTAAAAAAAAATTATCTATCTATCCATCCTGACTGATTGAGACAATCAGGATTCTGGGACGCAGGGAAGGCATACTCTGGTAAGTGGAATAAAGGTTGTTTTACAGTTGCAATAACAATAATAACCACAAGTTGGATGGACATAGCGCCTCATGCCTGCAATCCTAGCAATTTAGGAGGCCGAGGAGGGAGAATTGCTTGAGCCCATGAGTTTGAGACCAGTCTGGGCAACATAGTGAAATCTCCTCTACAAAAAAATTTTTTTTAAATTTAGCTTGAGCCCATGAGTTTGAGACCAGCCTAGACAACATAGTGAGAACGCCTCTCTACAAAAATTTTTTAAAAGTTAGTTGGGCATGATGGTGTGTGCCCATAGTCCCAGCTATTTGAGAGGCTGAGGCCAAAGGATCACCTGAGCCTAGGAGGTTGAGGCTGCTGTGAGCCGTGATCATGCCACTGCACTCCAACCTAGATGACAGTGAGAAACTGACTCAAAAAATAAAATAAAATAAAAATGAATAACAGCCACAAGTAATAGATATCACGAAGCCAGGCTCTGCCCTGTGATTGGCTCTTCACCCATGTTTTCACTGATTCTTTCAGGGAATATTTTCAGATGACACACTGAAATCACATTTTACAGAAGGAGCAACTTGGGATCCGAAAGGTGAACTAACTTCCCCAGGGAGTGAGAATGCAGGTTGAAATCAATGCATCTGATTCCAAAGCCACGTTGGAAGATGATCTGTGTTTCCTTGGCAGAGAGAGGAGAGAAGGTCCCTGAGGGGAAGGCATGCCCGGTCACTAACAAGCGGCATTCAGAGGAACGAGGGATAAGGCACCCTTCAGGGACGTGGGCTTTGCCTTCTGTACCGGATCTGAGAACTCACCTTGGAAAACAGGTCTGAAACACCACATGACCCCTTTTAGACTACCACAGCAGCATTGCCCAGACCAGTTCAGCGAGGACAGCAGGAAACCACTGACAGTTACTGCTGCTTTGTTCTCATTCACCAATATTCGTCGTGTAAAGTCTGCTATTCTTTGTTGTTGTCATCGCCTATATATTTTTTTTTCCTGAAATGAGTCAACGTACTGTCAACCTTTCCTTCCTGCCAAGTAACCTTCTCAGGTACCTTTCTTTCCCCAGCATCGTGCAGGCAGCCTCTACTCCCCACAGACGATGCTCTCCCCTGGGAAATGGCCAACCCGACTACTCAGATAATTGCTCCGGGCAAGCTGGCTGCCCACAGCCACACTGCTGAGGGAGGAAGGATGCAAAGGCTGTCGGTGACCTTGGATTTAAAGCTCCAACTCTGTGAAGCAGAGGTGCTGGGGGCCTCCCTGAGGTGTGGCCAAGAGCTGCTGCACAAGCAGGTGTAGCACAAACAGGGCCAGAGCTGGATGTAGATGGAAACAGAAGACTTTCCTTTTTCTTCCCCAAAGGCCTCACAGGGTCAGGCTGGGGTCCTGATGCGAAGAGGGATTCCGTCTGTAGCCTTGTCTGTGTCACTCAGAGGTCCCACGGAGCTGGTTCAGCCTCAAGGCAGGCTGGACCCAGGGACACACAGCCCTGGAGCAAATTCTGATGGAGAAGTAAGGGGAGAAGCTGGACCCCTCCACAGGAGAGGTCAGAAATCCCCAGAAGACTTATCCCGGGAAGTACAGAGTGGCCTAGAGTGTTCCCACATGTCACTCTTGGTCCAGAGAGAGGAATCTTAAGACAACCGGATGACAGGGCAGGGCATTTCTGAAGGCAATTTACATTTTTAGTCCTTTCTTTTAGAGCACTAGAGAAGTAACAAACATCAGTCTTCCTTTTCCTTTGCTTTGGAGATTGGGGTGCAGTAATGACACAATTAAATAAGGTGATGAACCAGGAAAGGGATTGCGCACATGAATGACATTCCTTGAGTTGTGCAGTCCATCATCTGTGTGGTGACATTCGTGGTCGGAGCAAGATGGAGAGACTCACTCAACACTTGGGTTTGTTACAGCAAATGAGGCTGGGAAGCACAGAGGGACTCAGGACATATATGATATACAACTTGTGGATGTTCCAGTTGACAAGAAACAGAAGCTTATCATTCAAAATTAACAAAAAATACAAGGTAAAAGCACAGTCTTTTCAAATATTCACACATTTATGCATGGAATCGAGACAGGAGCAATTAAGTCAAAAGAAGGTAGGAACATCTGGGAGGAGGGATTCCAATGGACTTGATTTTCTTTTCTACACTTTCCTATATTTTTCTAATTTCCTCCAATAGCAGATAACATTTTAACAGTCACAATAATGTTATCAATCAATCACCCAGTAAATAGCTCACCAACTGATGGAAGGAAAAAACCAAAAAATTTATCAAGTTTATATTGAAAAGTAGTGTTGTTAAACTATTAATGTGTATAACAAGAGCTAACTTGGACACACTGAGGGAACCGTGAGTGACTTTTGGCTGATCTAGAACACAAACAGAAAGAGAGACAAGGAAAGACATGGAAGACATGAAGAGACTCCAGAATGTTTGGAATGTAACTATCAGAAATAGAGACCGTGGGAAAAGGTAAAGAAGCAATATGCAAAACTGAACAAAACATAGATCTTTGGACAGAAAAGGTTTTCTTAATTCTTAAAGGGATAAATCAAATCAACACTCACCTAGACATATCAGAGTAAAAGATACAATATAAAAGCAAAATAGAAAAAGTAAGATCTGTAAGTGAGAAAAGACAGATTACGAACAAGTAGATGGCAACAGACTAATATTAGGTACCTATCAACAGAGAAAGACGCTAGATAAGATTGGTGATTAAAGATCTTAAATTAAAAAGAAAAACAAACTGTCAGACTTGAATTCTATACTTAGATAAATGTAACTCAAGAATGAGCCACGGAAAGAGTAGTAATGGGAATCAGGAAAAAGATGCATGAGTAAAATAAAAATATTTTTTTAAATATATAAAAAGAAGCCAAGTAGAAATTTGGAAAATAAAAAAATAAAAAGAATAATGAGAGAAATAAAAATATCACCAGAGAGATTGAATAATAGGTTTGAACAGCAGAAGAAAGAATCAACCACTCTGAAGAAAGGATAATTAAAAGTATCCAGTCTGAGAAGCAGAAAGGAAAAAGAAGAAAAGTGAGCAGAGCATGTGTGATCTCTGGGGCACCATGATGTGTACCAACATAAGGATGATGGGAGTCCCAGAAGGGGAGAAGGGAAAGAAAAGTAAAGAATAATAGTTGAAAAAAGAATGGCCATAAATGCATAAACTTTATAAAATACCTGGATCTACAAATCAAAGAATCTCAGAAAACTCCAACAGAGTATGTACACATATACCCATGGCAAAACACATGATAACAAAGTTTTGAAGGAAAAGAGACAAAAAAGCAGCCAGAAAAAAGCAACTTGCCACATACAGAGGTCCCCAGTGAGACTTGTAGCTGATTTCACCAGCTGTCATGGACACTAGAGGGAGGGGTATGATGTATTTAAAGTCATGAAAAACCCACCTGGGCAGCAAGACCTCATCTCTACAATAAATCAAAAAATCAGCCGGGCATGGTAGCATGCCTGTAATTTCGGCTACTTGGAAGGCTGAGGTGGAAGGATCACCGGAGCCCAGCAGGTCGAGGCTGCAGTGGCCGGGAGCGGCCACTGCATTCCAGTCTGGGCGACAGAGTGAGACTCCAACTCAAAAAAAAAATACATTTACAAAACAGAAAATAATAAGTGTTGGCAGGGGTGTGGAGAAATTAAAACATTTGTCCATTGCTGATGGGAATGAACAATGGTGCAGCCTTTATGGAAAGCATTATAGTGGTTCCTAAACAAACAAAAAACATATAATTATCATATGATCCAGATTTTTCCTTCTGGGTATACACCAAAATGAAAGCAGAAACTCAAAAAAATAGTATTTTTAACTTTCATACTTACAACAGCTTTATTTACAATAGCTAAAGTGTAGAAACAACTTAAGTATCAATGGAGAGATAAATGGATGAACAAAATGTTGTATACACACCCTATGGGCTTTTAGCCCTAAAAAGGAAGAAAATTCTGTCACATGCAACAATATGGAATAACACTGAAGACATTATTATAACAGAAATAAGCCAGTCACAAGAAAGAAAAATACTGTATGATTTTAGTTATATTAGTTACCTAATATAGTCTAATTTATGGTAACAGAATGGAGAAATGTTGTTGCAAAGGCAAGGGTAAAGGAATACTGAGCAAATATTGTTTATAGGAATGAAGATTCAGTTTGGGATGATGAAAAATATTACAAGGATGGATAGTGGTGATGGTTACAGAACAAAACAAATGATCTTGGCTAGATTGACTTGCACAATTAAAAATGATAAATTTTATGTCATGTATATTTGTTTGTTTGTTTTTTTTGCATTTAATATTTTATTTATTTATTTTGATATTTTACAACTAACCAGGTAGACCAAGGATATTTATTTTTTGAATATTTAAAGCATGTAATTTCAAACTATACAAAAAGGAATTATCAGACAAGTCTGACTCTTATTCCACCCACCTTTATAGATGACTGTTTTCATTCACTTTTTATGTATCTCCTATTTTGTTTTCATTTTATAAAGGTTAGAAACACACACACATACAAACATATTTTTTTTTTTACTTCACCTTTTTTACACAGAGAATAGTATGCTGTATACATTATTCTATACCTTCCTTTTTTTCCTTAACAATATATCTTGGAAATCACTTCATATCAGTTCATGGAGATCTTTTATTCTTTTTTAAAGCTGTATAACTCCATTGTATAGGTGAGTATACTGTTGTTTTTTGATCAATTCTCTATTGATGGACATATGGATTATTTTCAATATTTTGTTTTGGCAAGTGATGCTGCAGTAAATAACTTGGTGCATACAGTGTTTAGTTTTTGTGGTGGTATATCTTTAGGAAAGACTACCCCTGGAGTATGATTGCTGGGGAAAGTGTAAAGGTGTAAGTGATTTTGTTTTTGTGAAATTGTCCTCCATAGAATTTGTCTCATATACAATTTTACCAGTGGTATATGAGAATGACTACTCCCAGCCTCATAAATAGAGTATATTGTCAAGTTTTTGTATTTTTGAGTGTAGTTTTAATTAACATTTTTAATATTATGAGTACATTTGAACATTTTTTCTATCTGTTTAAAGGCAATTGGTCCTACCCACTCCCAGTGAATCATCCATGTCTTTTATTCATTTTTCTCTTGTGCTTTTGGTATTCTTAACTTTTTTTTTTGTTTTTGAGTTGGTGTCTCAATCTGTTGCCCAAGCTGTAGTGCCATGGCAACCACAGACTCGACCTGCTGGATTCAGGTGATTCTTCTGCCTCAGACGTCCATGTAGCTGGAACTACAGGCACATGCCACCACACCCAGCTAATTTTTTTTATTTATTGCAGAAACAAAGTCTCACCAAGTTGCCCAGGCTGGTCTCAAACCCCTGGTGCCATGTATACTTTTACCACAATAAAACTATAAGCAAAATTGTCCAAGCAATATATATATATATATAAAATGAAATAATACCTCATGTCTGTTACAATGACCATTTTCACAAAAACAAAATTACAAAGTGTTGACAAGAATGTGGAGAAATTGGAACACTTGTGCACTGTTGGTGACACTGTAGTGTGAAATATCCACTATGAAAAAATTTAAA
>NW_007249810.1:44712-59404 GCF_000164805.1 Carlito syrichta | reverse complement strand
CGCGCGCCTGTAATTCCGGCTACTCAGAAGGCTGAGGCAGAAGGATCGCCAGAGCCCAGCAGGTCGAGGCTGCTGTGGCCGGGAGCGGCCACTCACTCCAGTCTGGGCAACAGAGTGAGACTCCAACTCAAAAAAAAAAAAAAATCAAAAATTAGTCGGGCGTGGCAGCACACGCCTGTAGTTCCAGCTACTTGGAAGGCTGAGGTGGAAGGATCGCTGGAGCCCAGCAGGTCGAGGCTGCGGTGGCCGGGAGCGGCCACTGCACTCCAGTCTGGGCGACAGAGTGAGACTCCAACTCAAAAAAAAAAAAAAAAAAGTCATGAAAAACAAAACATAACAAATGACAATAACACAGTATCTTCTACCCATGAATTCTATATCTGTGCAAAGCATTCAGAATTGAGACATCTCCAGATAAACCAAAAAGAGGGGAATTCATCACTAGTAGCTTTTCAAGAAATGTTGAAAGAAGTCCTTCAGACTGAAATGAAAACTCTAGAAGAAATAAAGGATGCCATTGAAAGTAGCTACGTAAGTAAATGCAAAAGTATTTCCCCCCTTTGGTCTGGTTGCTCCTCTTTTTAACCTTACATAGTTTAAAAGACAAATGCATCCACAAAAACGTATACATCTCTGTGAGCAGACACACACGGTACAAAGATGTAATTTATGACAACAGTAATATAAGAAAAGGCAGTAGAGCCATATAGAAGCCAAGTTTGTATGCAACGGAAGCTGAGTTAGTATCAGTGCAAATGAGATTGTTACTCATTTAGGGTGTTAATTGTAATTCCCACGGAAGGACGGGGAAAATATCTAAAATAGGCACAGAAAGACAAAGAAAAGAACATAAATTGTATAGAACAAAAAATAAATTAAACACAAAATTAAAATGGTAAAAATTAGGAACAAAAACCTTATAGGACATACAGAATATAAATAGTAAAATAGTAGAAGTCATTACTGATCAGCAATTATTTTAAATGCAAATAATTGGATTAAACTCGCCAATCAATAACCAAATATTGGCAGAATGGGTTTTTAAAAAATCATCTAAATATATGCTGCTTAAACAAGACACACTTTAGATCACAATACACAAATAATTTAAAAGTTAAAGAATGGGAAAAGGTAGTCCATGACAATTCTAACCAAAAGAAAGCTGAGGTGAATATATTAATAACAGACACAGTAGATTTTCATGTAAAAAAAAAAAAAACCGTTACAAGGAAAGAGAAGGACACATATCAATAAAAGAAGACACAACAATTATATACATATATGTAACAAACAACAAGGTCCAAAAATATATGCTATAAACATTGACAGAACTAAAGGGAGAAATAGATAGTTCTATGATAATAGTTGCAGATTTTAATATCCCATTTGTAATAAAGAATAGAACAACTAAGATAGAAATTCAGTAAGAAAGCACAAGATGCCCACAACCCCATAAACCAATTAGTCCTAACAGCCATACCTAGAACACTTCACCCAACAACAGCAGAATGCACTTTCCTTTCTAAGAGGATACTTCAAGGTGGACATGTTAGGCCACATAACCTGTCTCAATAAATTGAAAAAGAGTAAAATCATCCTGTGTCAGCCGGGCATGGTGGCTCACATCTATGATCCCAGCACTTTGGAAGGCCAAGGTGAGAGGAATGCCTGAACCCACAGGTTCAAGACCAGACTGGGCAACTTGGCGAGACCTCATCGGTACAGTAAATCAAAAAGTTATCTGGGCATGGTGGCACATACCTGTAGTCCCAGCTGCTTGGAAGGCTGAGGTGGAAGGATCGCCTGAGCCCAGCGGGTAGAGGTTGCGGTGGCCGTGAGCATGCCACTGCACTCCAGCCTGGGCGACAGAGTGAAACTTCTACTCAAAAAAAAAAAGTCAGCTAGTGTCAGCAAAAGATAATCAAACACATATGAAAAGAATTAGAATAGAAGTCAATGACAAGTAAACAAATTTGAAAAGCATTTTACTGATCAAACTGCTGAATACATTGGAGAAAAATTGGACTTTAGTTTAACAAGATAAATTCAGAGAGTTTTGCTCTCCTAATAGCTAACAAAATGTGCTAAAAGTACTGATGGGATATCAAAAGTTTACCATCGACAAGTTGGGGCATAGCTGAAAGCAAAAAAAACTTTAAAAACTGGGGCCTGGTAGCAAAAACAGAAGATTCTAGGATGAAACATGATTTGGCCTCTGACCTTGACTTTATTCCAACTCTGCAAGAAGCCATCAAGATAAACTGGGAAAAGTCCTGTATTTGTTCACAAGTGCCCTGAACTATGGAAAGAAGCAATCTTAGTTGATGTGCCTATCTTTTTTTCTTTTGCCTCAAAGATTATAAAAAATGACTAATGGAGTTAGATGGGGTAAATGGTAATGTCTCTAGAGCCACACAGTGACTTGGGAAAAGAAACAAAGCCAGAAGGTCTTCCCACAGGAATGGGTACATCACACACTTAGGTGGAGAAAACACTGGGACCGTAAATGTCAAAGTCTTTCAGGACAAAGTAGAGACCAGGACATTAAGAAGAACACAGCCTTAGCTTATCCCTTCTTGTCCACAACAATATGACTTTAGCATTATGCATATGTCTAGAAAATGCCTAAAAAACACCTAATGTTAATACTCTGTATTTGTAATAGGATTACAGATGATGTATTGCTTTTTTTGGTTTTTAGCTTTTCGTATTATTTTAATTATTTAAAAATTATAATGTATTATTTGGGGGGAAAATAATAGTAATTTTGAGAATGCGAGAAGGAAAAAACCTGGAAGAAAATATTCTTAAAACTGTGTAGCAGTTTATTCTAGATAATGTGAATATGGATGGCTATTATTTGCACTTTGTTATATATTTAACATTTCCAAAACTGGTTTTTAAACTCAATTTTTGTTTTCCAGTTTCATATCTGACACGTAAAGACCTTGGAAATGATCACTTCCATCTTTATACCAAAAAGAAGCTGAGTAAACGGAAAACTAAGGAGTTTTTTTTTGTACTCATCAGAGAATGAAAGTTGCAAGGCAGGGATGTCCCCTCTTACCACTCTTAATCAAAATTGCATTGGAAGTTCTGGCAAGAGAAAGAAAGAAAAAGTCAAGGAGGAAGTCAAACTATCCCTGTTTGTGGATGACATGACTGTATGCCTAGAAAACCTGATAAATGACTTCAGTAAAGTCTCGGGACACAAAATCAATATACAAGAAATGGTAGCATTTCTATACACCAACAACACTCAAACAACCAAATCAAGAGCTCAAACCCATTGACACTAAACACACACATACACACGCAAAGAAACAAAACAAAAAACTAGCAATATACCTAACTAAGGAGATGAAAGATCTCTATAAAGATCTATAACAATCTCTATAAATATGAATACAAAATATTCATGAAAGAAATTGTAGGTGACATGGAAGAACATCCATGTTCATGGATTAGAAAAGTCAGTATTGTTAAAATGATCATACTGTCCAAAGCAATCTACAGATTCAATGCAATCCCTATCAAAATACCAACTTTGTTCATCATAGAACTAGAAAATAAAACAAAAACAATGCTTATATGCAATCAAAAAGGAGTCCAAATAGCTAAAGCAATTCTAAGCAATAAGAACAATTGCAGAGGAATCACCCTGCCTGACTTCAAAATACACTATAAGGCCATAGTAACTAAAACAGCATAGTACTGGTACAAAAAGAGACAGATAGACCAAGGGAACAGAATAGAGAACCCAGATGTAAAACCAGATTTCTACAACCAACTGATAATTTGACAAAGCTGACAAAAATAAGCAATGGGGAAAGGGCGTCCTATTCAATAAACAGTGATGGGAAAATTGGCTAGCCATAGGCAGAAGAATGAAATGGGATCCCTGTCTCTCACCATATACAAAAATTTACTCAAAATTGATTGAAGACTTAAATATAAGATCTGAAACTATAAAAATCCAATAAGAAATCCCAAGAAACACTCTTCTGGACATTGGCCTAGGCAAAGATTTATGACAAAGATCCCAAAAGTAAGTGCAACAGAAACAAAAATAGCCAAATGGACTTAATTAAACTAAAAACACTTCTGCACAGCAAGAGAAATAATCAACAGAGTGAACAGTAAACCTACTGAACGGAAGAAAATATTTGCAAATTATGCCTCAGACAAAGGACTAATCTCCACAATCTACAAGGAACTCAAACAACTCAACACACACAAAAAAACCAAATAGCCCATCAAAAAGTGAGCAAAGGACATGAATAGACACTTCTCAAAAGAATACACACAAGTGGCCAACAAACATATGAAAAAATGGTCAACATCACTAATCAGAGAAATGCAAATTAAAACCAAAATGAGATATCACCTCACACTAGTCAGAACTATTATTAGAAAGAAAGTCAAAAAACAACCGATGGTGGCGTAGTTGTAGAGAAAAGAGAACGCTCATTCACTGTTGGTGGGACTGTAAACTAGTTCACTCTCTATGGAAAACAGTATGGAAATGTCTCAAAGAACTAGAAATTGAATTCCGTTTGAGCTAGTCATCCCACTACTAGAGATCTACCCAAAGGAAAAGAAATCAATCCATAAAAAAGAATTGCAGCACTATTCACAACAGCAAAATCATGGAATCGACCTAAGTGCCCACCAGTGATTGACCAGATAAATAAAATCTGGTACATACACACCATGGAATATTGCACAGTCAACAAAAAGAATGAGTTTATGTCCTTTGCAGCAACATGGATGGAGTTGGAGACCATCATTGTAAGTGAACTGACTCAGAAACAGAAAACCAAATACCACATGTTCCTACTCAAACGCAGGAGCTAAATGGTCACCAAGCTGGAAGTAGTAGACACTGAGGACACCAGTGAGGGAGGAGGTGGTGAGGAGTTTCGGGTTCAGACCTTCCCTGCTGGGTACAAGTTTCACTGTCTGAGGAAGGGCCCACCTGAGACACAATCTCTACCATTACACAGTATGTCCATGTGAAAACATGCATGTGTACCTCTGAAATCTAAAATAAATAAAAAACGATTTAAAAATAAATACGTAATAGTGTTTCCATGATCATTGTAAACGTATCTACTGCATGGGTGGGAGTAGACATCAGTTCTAGCTGTACTTATATTTTGTTATTCCTTATACATCATTTTTTGTTTTCCATACTAGAGAGGGCAACTACAGGCCAGGCTCGGTGGCTTAGCCTGTCATCCCAGCACTTTGGGAGGCCGAGGCCAGCGGATTGCCTGAGCCCATGGGTTCGAGACCCACCTGGGCAACTTGGTGAGACCTCGTCTCTAAAATAAAACAAAAATTAGCCGGGCATGGTAGTGCGCACCTGTAGTTCCAGCTTCTTGGAAGGCTGAGGCAGAAGGATTGCGGGAGCCCAGCAGGTTGAGGCTGTGGGGGCCGGGAGTGGGCCACTGTACTTCAGTCTGGACGATGGAGTGAGACTACGACTCAAAAAAAACCCCAAACAAAGAAAAAGAAAGAGCAACTACATTTCCTCCCCTAAATTATCTGAGTTGACTTTTAATTTCCTTTAAAACCTTCTCTTTGTGTTAGCTCAATCCCTTGAACTTATATCTGACACATGGTGAGTAGTAAGGAGTCACTGGGTTTTCCGGCAAATACTGGTCACTGTGACCTAAAGTTTCCAGGGAACAAACAAAGGAACTTTCTCTCTCACAGCACCCTGGCCTTACGTGCCATACCCAAAACTGTCTACACTCACTACAAGAAAACAGTCAACATACTATAAGAATGAAACAAGGAACAAGAAGGAAATTTGAGCAAATGTTCCCAGAGAGGAGCTCTGGTTCCCATGATCACTTGTCTCTGCCCTGTCCAGCCTCCACTTTCTTGACCTCTCCATCCAATGCCAACGAAACACGGTCACCTTGTTTGCACGAACTCCTCCTGACCCAACTCACCCCTCCTGCAGCTGTCCACACAAGACATTATGTTCATTTTCTCATTTGGCAAGTAGCGTTTGATAGCACTTCCCAACTGCTGTCCTAAAAGAAGCACTAGAGGGTGGCTATTAATTGGAATAGACTCTCTAATGCTACCGTGACAAGCCATCCCCCGAGTCTCAGTGGCTTAACAGCAGAAAGGTTTATTTCTCATTCAAGTCCGTCTAAAGCAGGGGGCCCTTCTCTATCTTGAAACTATTCCATCTAAAACGTAGCCTCCAGGATCACTGCAGTAAGAACACTGAAAAGTGAGCATCAGAAAAGATTTTTCTAGAACTAAGCCCAGAATTGGCTTACATCACTTCAGTTCAGTTAGCTAAACCCAGCATAGCGGCAGTGAGGCCGAGAAACGCACCCCTCTTATAGGAAGATGTAAGCAAGAGTTCAATACTGTGCATCGTTTGTGCCAGCCACAGTTGGCGGGCGCCCAGAGTTTGAGTTTCTACAATCAACTCGCTCTATTTCTGTTGATAAGTCATGCAAACTTCCAGAGCTCTAATTGTGGCATTCATTTTTTTGGTGATGCACTGTACCATTTTAAAATTACCACGCACATACTGTGCGCTGAGCATGCTGCAAGGAGCTAGACTATAAAGATAAATAACCCAAAGTTCTTCTATTAAAGGAGTTTCTGATGTCGTGAATCCTACAAAAGAAGTCTATTAAACGTGTGTTGAGATAACATAGAAAGGAACAACCAGTATCCACTGGGGAAAGTATGACCAACTTCACAGAAGAAGGACTGGGCGGATCATCAAAGAAAGGCAGCAGAAGGATGATGGAGCCATGCCGAGCATCCACTTGCACAGGAGGGTATGTGAAAAGGAGAGGATGTGGCATGTACAGAGACAAAGAAGTAAGTCAGGCTGATGTGCATCCAGAGTGCTCACATGCGATGGTTGCCCGTGCGTGCGCGCATGCGCCTGTGTGTGTGTGTAAGTTGAACATACTACGACACTTTATCCTTGAATACTCCATGACTCATTTCCTGAACATAAGGACATTCTTTACATAACCACAGTGCCATGATCATGCCCCCCCAAATAAAAAAGTGGGAAGGGAGGAAGATGGCAGCAAAGCCAGTGGGACTATGTGAGTCTCAGAGTGAGTGTGTGGAAAATTTTGTGTCTGTAAGTGGGCATGTGAGTGGCTGACAGAGGGAGGATTCCAGAGCAAGTGGCCAGGGCTTTCCTAGTGAAGTGGCTGGTGCCACAGCTGCCCTGCTTCAACCCTAGCACTTCCCAGGATGCAGAAGCTGAGCACCATTTTAAAAAAATCAGCAAAGCCCTTCCCAGGAAGAAGCTGTCTGGAGTGACTGCTGACTCCGGGCTCTGCCTCACCACTGCAGGGCCTGGCCGGACACTGGCAGCAAGGGCTGCGGAGGGAGCTCAGCAAGGGAGCCCAGAGGCAGAACCACACTGGAGAAGACAAACAGGCACCCAGCCACCGTCTTGAAAACCGGGCCGGAAAGTACTCTGGCTTGCTCACCATGGAGTGACAGACCTGATCTCCGTGACCAGTGTCTTAGCTACTCAGGGGCTGATTGTGACCCAGAGGGCATATCGAAAGGACAGGATGAGTGCTCCGTCTCAGGCATCCCATCCCTACCCTGATTCAGCTGTGGGACACAGGGTGTGACCAGAAAAGGATAAGAAGACCCCTGAATAACTGGCAGTGGTGAATCCAGGGCTGACCCCACCCTCTTCTCCTCAGTAGTCCTCTGAGTGCCAGGCCCACACGGTGGGGTGCAACTGAGAGGGACGAACCCAGGTGGAGCCTGGACACGAGCCACGAGAGGACTCTACTCCGGGATAAGTCTGGCTGCCCTCCCCGGCCAGCACCTGGGGAAGAAACAGTCCTGCACCTCCCCACCTTATTTCATCTTCAGAGGGGAGCCTCCTGACCATTCAAGAGCAGGAAGAGAGAACTGAAGGCTCACCCACCCTCACCGCGTCTTCCTCCTTCCCCAGGCCAGACACTGGGGAGATTGTGAAGGAGGCCACAGAGGGGCTTACCTGTGAACAGTTAAGGGGAATGATTACAGAATCTGCCACAAGTGGGCAGGTTGTTTTTTATATTTTGTTTTGGGGGTTGTTTCTTTTTAACTTTTTTCCTTTGTTCATGAATGTATATGTGAGAGTTCAATCTGCATTCCCCTCCACCCTTTATGCCTTTTTCTTTTTTCTCTTTTTTCCTTTTTTTTTTTTTTTGGTTTCTGTTTATTTGTGTACATGAATGATTGAGTGTTCATCTTTCAGTTTTTTATGTTTGCTCTTCTCTTGTTTTAATTTAATGTGTGTGTGAATGTATGTGGGAAGTTTGATTTGAATTCTTTTCTTTTTTTTCCCTCTTTTCTTTTTTCTTCTCCATTTGTGTTGGGCATGTGTTTGTGTGTGTGTAGTTTTCCTCTTTTTTTTGCTTTGTTTTGCCTTTTTTCCCAGTTTGTTTTAGCTTTTGTTTGCATGTGGGCATGTGTATTTAATAGTTTTTTGCTTTGGTTTCTGCTTTTGTTTTTCTGTGTTTTTTATTTTTATTTTTGTCCATCTTATTTCATTCTACTTTCCTCTGGTCTTCTCATTGCTGTTGAACTCAGAGGGTACACACACATACCCATTGCATCATCATATAGAGTGGTGGTGGGGAGTGGGACTCTGGGAACCCATACCACAATCAGTAACACTGTGATTTGCAAGTAGTTTCTGAATTCTAGTCCCTCATCCTCCACCTTATTTAACTCTCAAAACTGTGAGACAGGGAATAATAGAGATCTGAGCAAATATTAGAAGTGAAAGCCTCTCCCACTGCCACTGAGTAATGGAATTAAAGAAAAAAGAAAGAGATCTGTCACAAGGGAGAAAAAAAAAATCAATGGAAGAACACAGACAACTCCCAGAGAACCAAAGAGAAAACGCCTGAACAATTGGACCTCAGAGCCCAAACAATGGAAGTCACCAACAACTAGCTCCAGAATAAACCAGGGATTAGGAAATGGATGGAAAAAGTGAATAAAACTCAAGAAAGACAAGAAGCAACACTGAGAGAAAACTTGTAACAGAGATTTTGGCCATAAAAATTTTTATTCAGGAAGTAAAAAACAAGATGAGAAGCATGGAAAGCAGAATTAATCAAGCAGAAGAAAGAATCTGCAAATTTGAAGAACAAAACACAGAATTAACCTGCATAGAAAGAAAACTCAGAAAAAAAGAACAAAGCCTCTAAGAGATGTGCAAGTATATCAAGAGACTAAACATACTACTGATCAGTATCCCAGAAGAAGAAACGGAAACAGAGAACAACTTGGAGCAAGTATTCCAGGAGGTTACCCAAGAAAACTTTTCCCATCTCACCAGAGATGTGACTGTCCAAATACAAGAGATACAGAGAAACCCTGCAAGACATCAAATGAGAAGGCCAACTTCTAGACACATAGTAACTTGTCAACACAAAGTTGGTTCAAAAGAAAAAATCCTAAAGGCAGCAAGAGAGAAAGGTTAGACTACCTACTGGGGAAAACCAATCAGAATAACAGCAGACCTACAGGAAGAAACTTTACAAGCTAGAAGGGACTGGAGTCCAATATTCATAGTCCTCAAAGATAAACAATTTCAACCAAGAATTTCCTACTCAGCCAAGCTCAGATTCATCAGCAATGGAAAATCAAAATACTTTCCAGACATCCAATCCCTAGGAGATTATGCAGTTTACAGACCAACTCTACAAGAGACACTTAAAAATGTATTAATCATAGAAAAATAATATAAAAAGAATGACCAAGCACTTCCCAAGAGAACGGGAGAACACAGAATCAACAAAGAATACATTGTGACACAAACTTGAAAACACCACACATACATCAGCCCAAAGTTAAAAGAAAACAAACCAAGAAAAAACTTTATAAGGACCCTATGACAGAGATAAACAATCACATTTCAATAATCAGCCTGAATGTGAATGAACTAAATGCACCACGGAAAAGACACAGAATGGTATAAACTGGATTAAAAAAACCATGACCCAACAATTTGCTGCATTCAGGAAACTCATCTCACCACAAAGAATGCACACAGACTCAAAGTTAAAGGATAGAAAATGAATTTCCAGGTGAAAGGATCACAAAAGAGGGTAAGAGTCATGATCTTAATATCAGACAAAACAACCTATAATCTATCAAAAATTTTAAAAGATATTGAAGTATATTACATAATGATGAATGGTTAATCCATCAAGAAGAAATATCCATTCTAAACATATATGCACTCAACACAGAAACAACAACAGTTATAAAGCAATTACTAAGTAGACTAAAAAAAATATTGACTCTAACACTATTCTAGCTGGGGGCTTAAATACCCCACTAACAGCCCTAGATAAGTCATCAAGACAAAAAATCAACAAAGAGATCTGGAACTTCAACTTGACACTTGACCAAATGACCTTAATAGATACCTACAGAACACTCTATCCTACAACCACACAATATACATTCTATTCATCACCACATGGAATGTACCCAGCCATAAATTAAGCATGAACACATTTCATAAGATTGAAATACTGCCATGTACCTTCTCAGACCACAGTGGAATTAAAACAAATATCAACACTAACAAAATTTCCCCCAAACCCATGAAGATATGAACACTAAACAGCATGATGCTGAACAACTACTGGGTCAACACAGAAATCAAAACAGAAATTAAAAGATTCCTGAAAACAAATGAAAATGAAGAAACATCTTACCAAAACCTCTGAGATGTCACAAAAACAGTTCTAAGAGGGGAATTTATATCTCTATGAACACACTTCAAGAAAATGGAAAGATTACAAGTTAACAGCCTAACAGATCACCTAAGGGAGGTGGAAAGACAAAACCACAAAAATTCTTACTTCAGCAAAAGAATCTAGATCACCAAAGTAAAAGTCCAAATACTGGACACAGAAGACAAAAATGTCATAGAAAGAAATCCACAAAACAAAAAGCTAGTTCTTTGAAAGAATAAACAAGATTGATGGACCACTGTACAAAATGATCAAGAAAAAGAGAAAAAGCCCAAATAAACACAGTTAGAAATGCAAAAGATTGCTGAGATCAAATCACAACCAATCAGTTCACCATTAAGCCCCTACTTCCTGCTGATTGGTCCTTAATACTGACTAATCAGAACAGCAACAGCGCACAACTAGTGCTAGCCAATCAGCTTGGACTTAGGGCTATATAAGCACCAGGTTTTCGGCCCCAGATGGGCAACCCCTTTGGGTCCCCTCCCACTGTGGGAACTTCTCTGTCATCTCAATAAATTCTGCTTGTTCACTTAAAAAAAAAAAAGAAATGCAAAAGATCAAATCACAACTGAACCTGAAGAAATACAAGAGATTATCAGAGATTACTATGTGCACATGTATGGAAACAAACTTGATAACCTAAATGAAATGGAGGACTTTCTGACATCATACAACTTCCCAAGGTTGAAACAAGAAGATATTGAGAACATAAATAAACCAATAACAATCCAGGAAATTGACTCCATTATAAGAAAACTACCAACAACAACATAAAAAGCCCTGGACCAGATGACTTTCCAGCAGAATTGTACAAAACATACATGCAAAGATGGTATCAATTCTATTGAAAGTATTCCAGGCAATTCAGAAAGAATTATCCCCAAAACATTTAATGAAGTTAATATCACACTGATACCCAAACCAGGTAATGAGATGACCAAAATAAATAAATAAATAAAAAAGAGAGAGAGAACTACAGGCCTATATCCTTAGTTGACATAGATGCAATAATTCTCAACAAGATTCTAGCAAATCGGATCCAACAACACATCTCAAAAATCATCCACCATGACCAAGCAGGGTTCATCCCCAGGATACAGGGTTGGTTCAACATCTGCAAGACCATCAGTGTAATTAAATACATCAACAGATATAAAAACAAGAACCACATGATTATATCACTAGAAGTAGAAAAAACTTTTGATAAAATCCAGCATCGCTTCTTGATAAAAACTTTGAACACCTAGACATAAAAGGAACATGTCTCAAAATGGTAAGTGCCATCTACGATAAATCCATAGTCAGCATATTGTTAAATGGATAGAAGCTAGAAGTATTTCCCCTAAAAAGCAGATATAGACAAGGCTGCTCGCTGTCACTCCTCCTGTTCAACATTGTGTTGGAAGTCCTAGCAGAGCAATTAGACAAGAGGAGGACATCAAGGGTATCCTTATTAGGATAAGAGGAAGTTGTTATTCCTCTTTGCTGGCAATATGATCCTATACCTGGAAAATTCAAGAGAATCTATTAAAAACTTTCTTGCACTAATAAAGGACTATGGCAAAGTCTTGGAGCACAAAATAAATGTGCAAAAGACAGTCGCATTCTTAAACATTAACAACAATGGGCAGAGAACCAAATAAAAAGCATAATCCCATTCACACTAGTCACAGAAAAATCAAATACCTCAGCATCTTCCTAACCAAAGAAGTTAAAGACCTTTACAATGAAAACTACAAAACACTGCTCAAAGAAACCCAAGAAGACACAAATGGAAAAATATTCCATGATCATGGATTGGAAGAATCGACATTGTTAAGATGTCCATCCTACCAAAGGCAATCTACAGATTAAACACAATACCCATTAAATGACCAGCAGTATTCTTCTCAGGCCTGGAAATGACAATACAGAAATTCATAATGAAAAGTAAATGACAACAAATAGCCAAAACAATCCTTAGCAAAAGAAATAAAGCAGGAGGCATGAAACTTCCAGATTTTAAATTCTCTTATAAGGCTATAATAATCAAAACAGCCTGGCATTGGCACAAGAACAGGCATATGGACCAATGGTACAGAATAAAGATTCCAGAAGCAAAACCTTAATTTCTCAACCAACATCTTCACCAAAGCTTCCACCAACAACCACTGGGGAGAGAAAAACCTATTCAGTAAATGGTGCTGGGAAAACTGGCTGACCACATGCAGAAGATTGAAACAGGACCCTTACCTATCACCATACACAAAAATCAACTCTAAATGGATCAAAGACCTAAATGTAAAACCTCAAACTATGAGGATCTTAAAAAATACAGGGAACACCCTTACAGAATCAGAGTAGGCAACCAATTCTTGATCAAAACCCAGATGTCCATGCCATAAGCGATAGATAGACAAAAAATGTGTACATTTCAGATCTCATTAGCCTGAAAAGCTTCTGCAAAGCCAAATAAACCATCAAGAGAGTGAGGCAACAGCCCACAGAATGGGAAAAATATTTGCTAATTTTGTATCTGACAAAGGCCTAACATCCAGGATGTATAAAGAACTCAATGTATTGAAAGGAAAAAAAAAGCAAACGGCCCCATTAAAAAGTGGACAAAAGACATGAATAGACATTTCTCAAAAGAAGATATCTGGGCAGCCAACAGGCACATGAAAAAGTGCACAACCTCACTCATCATCAGAGAAACGCAAATCAAAATCACATTGATATACCACCTAACCCCGGTAAGAATGGCCATCATTAATAAAACAAACAACAACTGGCGAGGGTGTGGAGAAAAAGGAATGCTTCTGCACTGCTGGTGGGAATGCAAACTAGTGCAATCTCTTTGAAAGACAGTGTGGCGATTTTTGAAAGAACTAGAAATTGACCTTCCATATGACCCAGCAACTCCCCTATTGGGAATATACCCGGAGGAACTCAAATTATTCGACAAAAAAGATACCTGCACAAGTGGTTGTTGCAGCTCTATTAACAAAAGCAAAAACATGGAACCAACCATGTTGCCCATTGAAAGTAGACTGGATTAAAAAAATGTGTACATATACATGATGGAATATTACACAGTCATAAAGGACAAACATATAGACTTCACGGCAACTTGCATGGATTTAGAGTCTATAGTACTCAGTGATCTATCATAGAAACAAAGGACAGAGTACCACATTTTCTCATTCATAAGCAAACCCTGAACATTTACTATACTACTATAAGAAAAGGATTGGCAGTAGTGGGATACTGCCAGGGTGGTGGTGAAGAGGGCACAACATCAATAAGGGTACCTAGCCGGGCTCAGTGGCTCAGCCTGTAATCCCACGCCTTTGGGAGGCTGAGGTGAGTGGATTGCCTGAGCCCGTGGGTTCGAGACCCACCTGGGCAGCGAGACCTCATCTCTGCAATAAATCAAAAAATCATCCAGGCGTGGTAGCGCATGCCTGTAATTCCGGCTACTTGGAAGGTTGAGGCGGAAGGATGGTCGGAGCCCAGCAGTTCAAGACTGTGGTAGCCGCAAGCGGCCACTGCACTCCAGTCTGGGCGACAGAGTAAGACTCCAACTCAAAAAAATAAAATAAAATAAAAAAATAAGTGTACCTGATCTCAAACCAGGAAAAGTGGGGATCAAAGGGAGGCCCAAACTTTACCTGTACAATGTCCACTTGTAAAACTAAACCTGAATTGAACCCCACATCATTAAAATAAAATATGCAATAATAATAATAAGGAAATTTCAAATTCACTAACCATAAATAAAATTCTAGGGTAATATATGCCAATAAATAAATAACCATTTTTTGTTTTCCAAATACCTACTTTTACAGTTGTTTACTTTTTTTTTTTTGAGTTGCAGTCTTACTCTGTCACCCAGACTGGAGTGCAGTGCAGTGGCCACTCCCAGC
>NW_007249810.1:0-44642 GCF_000164805.1 Carlito syrichta | reverse complement strand
TTATTGTAGAGATGAGGTCTCGCCAAGTTGCCCAGGCGGGTCTCGAACTCACAGGCTCAGGCAATCCACTCACCTTGGCCTCCCAAAGCGATGGGATTACAGTCTGAGCCACAGGACCTGGAACAGTTGTTTACTTTTAAACCACGATCCAATCATGGTTTGTATGTTACATTTTAATGTCTTTAATCTCATCTAATCTGTAGTAGTTAGTTTTCCCTATTTGTATTTATGTCTTTGCCTTTTTAAATAAAACCAGATCTTTTTTTTGGTAGAACACCCTCATTTTTTATTTTTCTGATACTTAAAAGTAGTGTTATCTACTTCTATTCCAATAATTCTTGTATTTCCTATAGTCAATGAAGTTAGTCTAAAAGCTTGATGAAATTCAGGTGGAATGTTTTAAGCACGTGTTCTTTATAGTTGATGCTCTGCCTATTCTAGCATGTCAATAAGGGTGCTACTTTAGTCTGTCCCACTAAAAGTGATATTTAGTTGATTATTTGATTGATGGGGTGATACCTCAATCTCCTCTTATTGAAAACATTGTTATTTTGTTAAGTAAATATACTGTTCTTTACGACTCTTTCAGCCAATGGTTTTAGTGTCAATGATCCTAGCCTCATGTTGAAAACATAATTTTTAAAAATTTATCATCCAATTTTTACTTATTAGCTGGCATTTTTCTGTATAGGAAAGCCTTCCTTCCCACAGCAACTGAAAATAAACTATAATTCCTAAAAAAAAAACAAAAAAACGAGTCCACATAAGTGTTTATTGTTTTCCCTTTAATTACCAATTTTAGGAGTAAAGAATTAATATAATAGGCCCTTGCAATGATGGTGAGTTTGTCTTTGTTTTTCTTTCCTTGTGTTTGAATGTCATTATAAATTTAAGATATTTTTACTTAATCTATTATTATATTTTGCCAAACCAAAGGCAATTTGTTTAGCGAGTGGGAGACCCTTCAATCCGGCTCCTGTGTCCTGCTGGCAGGTGCCCATTGGTCTTTGGATACTTCCTTGTATTCTTGCAGCGGGCCTCTCAGACTCCCTCTGTGCTTGTCTTGCCCCAGATGTTCAACGAGCCATTTCTTCCCAATAACTCCATTTCCCCTTGATAGTCTATAGTGTTTAGAAACTAAGCTGCCTGCTGGGGTTGCCCACTGTTACTGCGATGTTGTCGCTTCTATCCCCTTCAGTGTTCAAAGGTGAGAAGACTGCATTATTTAGGAGGATAGGTGTACATGTGTGTGCCCTGTGCACGTGTGTGTGTGTTCATGCACGCATGTGTGCACATTAAAACTGAAGACAGAATGATGAGGTAGGTTGTTAAAAGAAACTGAATGATAAACGGACAGAGAGTTAACACAGTGCAACTGAACTAAACACAAATAGATTTGAGAATATGCAAAAATGTTTCATAAACGTTCATGTTTGGCAAATATATCAAATTTGACAAATATAACAAAATTGTTATAATAACAGTAACAATGATCATAAACTATAGCTGAGTTCACATCAAATTTTAAAACAGGAGATGTGAACTTAACTCCTAGCTTGGACACCCATTAGCTTATGAACTTGCTTTATGAATAGTTCGTGACTCTAAACCTGATCTATTAAAGTGAATAAGAAGCCGGGCTCGGTGGCTCAGCCTGTAATCCCGCGCCTTTGGGAGGCTGAGGTGAGTGGATTGCCTGAGCCCACGGGTTCGAGACCCGCCTGGGCAGCGAGACCTCATCTCTACAATAAATCAAAAAATCAGCCGGGCGTGGTAGCGCATGCCTGTAATTCCGGCTACTTGGAAGGCTGAGGCAGAAGGATCGCCAGAGCCCAGCAGGTCGAGGCTGCGGTGGCCGGAAGCGGCCACTGCACTCCAGTCTGGGTGACAGAGTGAGACTTCCACTCAAAAAAAAAAAAAAAAAAAGTGAATAAGAATAGTCACACTACTTATGAGAAGTTCAATAAGATGACGTGCAAGCATTTTGTAGTGTCAAGTATTCTACAAATAAGAAACTATTATTATGATCTATTTCTTATGTCTTGGATTACTTGATGCAGTCTAGGAGAAAGCAAATGTTTATATTAGGAACAACGAATTGACCCACCTGGGGAAAAGAAGAAGCAAAAAGGGAAGAAAACAATTACAGCAAAAGAGGAAGGGAGAGAAAAGTTCAAGAATGTCAGAGAAAAAGGAAGAGAGAAGCGTGCCTCTGGGGGATTCCCCAGCAGTTTCTGGTGTCAGTCTATCTCCATGGGGATAGATTCAGTTGACCTGGGTTCTCCACCCTGCTGAGCCCAGCTGGAAGGCAGGCAGGGCCTCAAGGCTTGCTCTCCATGTGTGATTGCAGGGACAAGTCGGCTTCCATCCTAGATGCGATGTGAGTGCTCCAAAGAGTTCCCATGACTCCTTCCTGGAACCCAGTGGAGTACCCAGACCTGAGCTGGCTAAATGGGAAGGAAACAGAAGGAAAAGCCTTTGCATTCATCTTTTAAGAGCTTGGCTTCTTTCTAAAGAGTGTTGGTGGGAGCCATAGACGATAAATCAGCCCTTCTCCCTCCCTCCCTCCTGCTCAATCTCTCTGGACTTGGTGTGAAGTGAAGGCTTCTCACCGCCTCCTGGGCTGTCTGTCAATCACCATGTGATTGACCCAACACCTGTGATCCTATGCAATGCCTGCCCACTTTATAGTCAAAGGGGCCGTGGTTTTCCAGTGTACTCTTTCTCTTTAAAGAGCTCAAGGTGCAATCCAGCCCTCACAAAATACAGATATCACAGTCATAGGCCTCTAAATGGATACTGGCCTGGTAAATTGTATGCAGTGACTGTGTGTAACCGTACATGATGGGGGTGGAAGGGGCAGAAATGTGATCCTTGAGAGCAAATGGTGAGCTTCGTATTCACCCAAATTTCCTCCTTTGAAACTTTCCACAAAGGCCTTGGATATTTCCTGGCACAAGGAACAGGAACTGGGAAGAGGAAATGAAGATCGGACTTCGAGGCTGGCTGCCATGGCTAGAATTTCTGAGACAGGGTGCAGATGGGAGGAACATTTCATAGAAAAGAAGTCGCAGGAATCCGGGTGGGATTCCCCAGACCTCTGCTGAATATCCAACCATGAACGAGCAGGACAAGCTCACTGAGCATCCAGTGGAGACACCCAAGAGACAGTGCCTCAGCAGTAAGGGACTCTTCTAGAACCCCACTCACATCGCCTGAAGTCAAAGCTCAGACTCCGAGAAATGAAGTGCCCATCAGCAAAAACCTCAGCACTCTTTGGTGAGAGACCATATGATGGAGACTCTCAAAACATATCATCCATAATTCCCATTTTCCAAGTAAAGGAAAAATGATGATTGTGGCTGAACTCAGGCTGTGGCAAAGGTGGCACTAGTCTCGGGCACAAATTTGACAGGGGAACAAAAAATTCAGTAATGCCGTCAAATGTCAGCGCAATATGCTAAACATTCAAAGTGAATGCAAAACAATGATAAGCAAAATATCAAAATTTTAAATATGAAAGATTGTTGATTTGTAACTCTGTTCCAGTCTCTAGTTTGGCTCAACACAGAAGTGCTAGGCATGCTAAGAATAAGAAAAATAACGTTTTAATGACTTATTCTCTTTCAAAGAAAGATGATTATCCAACAGATAATAATGTATTTGCAATTTATAATGTATGTAGGAAGTAAGGGTATATCAACAATAGCAAAAGGAAAGAATGAAGGAAAATGTAATTACGTTGTTCTTAATTTCTTACATTGGATATAAAGTGGTATAATATTAATTCTAGGTAGGCTGTGATAAGTTACAGATGTATAGTAAAATCCTTAGAACAACCTGAAAGAAATAAAACAAAGGGGTTTCATTTAAAGCCAATGGAAGGGATAAAACAATAATACAAAAGAAAATAGGAAAAGAGAAAGAAAGAAAACAGAGAAGCCTCCCTGCTCAAGATTTCTACCTTGTTGCATACCTACCCTATAAATTCTTCTCTCATTGAATGTATGGAAAAACCTATGAGTATGATGAGATATTACCCCCATGATCATGCTACATTATATAACAAAATAATTTTGCAGATATAATTAAGGTTCCTAGTTAGTGAAACTCAAGTTAATAGAAAAATTAATTTTTTTGGGTTAGTAGATCTAACCTAAAAATTTAACCATGAAAAACAAGAAGAAATAGCTGACTTCTTCCTGATAGCCTAGAAGAAAATATGCATCCATGCTAACAATGGCACAGCTGGGTTGTGAGGTAGCTGAGAACAACCTCCAGTTGACAGCAGTCAAGAAACAGGAAAATCATTCACAAAACCGCAAAAAACTGAACTTGTGTGCAACCTAAATCAACTTGGAAGAGGACCCCAAACTCAAGATGAGACTATATTCCTGGCTAACATCTTGGCTTTTGCCTTGTGGGACTTTGATAACAGAATTCAGCTATTCCATGCTTGGTCTCTGGACCTACAAAAATGGAAATAGTGGGTGTTGTTTTACTGCAGGTTTTGTAGTAACGTACTATGTAGCAAAATAAACCTAATTCTCAAACACTAAAGTAGCCTTTAAAACACATACAATGTGCAAAACTGAGTGAACCCTAATGTAAACTATGGAATTCAGTTAATAATGTATCAATATCGACTTATCAATACACCAATACACCACACTAATGCAAGACAGTCATTATAGGGAAAACCAGGGGAAATAAGAAGGTACTGGGAACCTTCCAAACCTTCCACATTTATCACTAAATGTTCAAGTAACCCCGAGCTGCCCCTCAAAGTCTATTAATTAATTTTTTAATGAAGTGTAAAATGACAATATTAAAGGGAAAAATAGACACATCTGTAATTATAGTTGGGATGCAAATATTCCTCTTCCCAGAACTGATCAAATAAGTAGAAGAAAAATTTGCAAAGAAAACAGTGTTTTTAACACTATTAAAAACAACATAGTTTGTTTATAGAACTTTATAACCAACAATTTAAGAATATACATTCTTTTTTTTTTGGTTTTTTTTTGTTTTTTTTTTGAGTTGGAGTCTCACTCTGTCGCCCAGACTGGAGTGCAGTGGCCGCTCCCGGCCATCACAACCTCGCCTGCTGGGCTCCGGCGATCCTTCCGCCTCAGCCTTCCAAGTAGCCAGAATTACAGGCATGTGCTACCACGCCTGGCTGATTTTTTTATTTATTGTAGAGATGAGGTCTCGCTGCCCAGGTGGGTCTCGAACCCGCGGGCTCAGGCAATCCACTCACCTCAGCCTCCCAAAGGCGCGGGATTACAGGCTGAGCCACCGAGCCCGGCTTGAATATACATTCTTTTTAAGAGCATTCACTAAGAGACAACATAACTTCCAATTATAGCCATCTTTCAGTATCCGAGGGGGTTTTGTTATGGGACTGCTGATACCAAAGTATACAGTTTATCAAGTTCCTGATATAAAACTGCTTATTATTTTGCGTATAACCTACATAGATTCTATTGTGTACTTTAAATCTCCTCTTGACTACTTATAATATTAATACAATGTAAATGCTAAGTAAATAGTTTATATACTGTATTGTTGGTCTACTTGTATTTTTATTGTTGCATTGCTATTTGTATTGGTTTTTTTCCCCCTGAATCTTCTCCATTTCAGGTTGGTTGAATCTGCAGGTACCAAATCCTTGGATCCAGAGGGTATGTAGATAGCTGGGTGAATCCTATTGGAACTAAACGTCACTCATTTTAAAAACTTGAAACCATATACATATATATAAACTATTTAAAAGCACTGGACAGTAGGCAGAAGCAGGCTGGTTGTGAGGGGGAAAAATGGAATTTAGAAAAATGAAACCACACTAAGCAACTAAAGCTGCCTTCGTGACTTTCAATCCCAAAGGGAACTGAAGTCAGAGCTGCGTTTGCAGCTAAAACTGAAGAAAACAAACAGAAGAGGAAATTTCCACTGGTCTGAGAAGACAGAGGTCAGAACAACCAGTGTTGCTGGACAATGAGGGGGAAATGACAGAAAAGAGAGAGTAAAAGTGGAGGAGACTCGATCTGTGTGCAAGCTTGACGAAATTTCTAGCTTACACCTAGATTAGACATGAGGCAGGCACTGACTTAAAAATAACCGTAGAGAGATTAAAGCTACCATCCAAGAATCTGCAGTTCAAATCCAAAGTGATAGCCAAACGGAAAAAAATGAATGAAGTATTGTTGAGAAAATTAAAGATCAACATAGTGGCATTATAGTTCACATTCTTGGATCAGAAGACTCACTATCGTTAAGATGAAAACACTGTCCTAAGTTAGATTAGACAGCCCCTAACAGAATGTCGCCTACATTTTTGCAGAGATTGACAAGTTGTTCCTACATTGACATAGAAATAGAAGGAACCCAGAATCACCAAAATAATACTGAAAAATACGAACAAAGTTGGAAGAGCCACAATTCATAATTTCAAATTTACTATAAAGCTACAGTAATCAAGATAGTATGGCAGTGTCATAAGAGTAGGCATACAGATCAGTCAATTACTGCTAAAAGCACAGAAATAAACCCTTCATTTATGGTCAATTGTTTTTGACAAGGGTGCCATCACCATTCAGCTGGGGAAGAGGGTCTTCGCAATAAACAGTGCTGGGACACCTAAATATCTACAAGCGTGAGAATTAAATCGGATCCTGCCCTCACAGCTTATAAAACTCTTAACTCAAAACGGACTCTAGACCTAAAGGTGAAAGCTAAAGCTACGAAGCTCTTAGAAGTAAACATAAGAGTAAATATTGATGACTTTGCAGTAGGTGATGTGTTCTTGGAAATGACAAAAAGAAAAAAAGAACACAAGTAAAGACAAATAAAAAAGATAAATTAGACTTCATATAAAACATACACTACAAATGACATCACCAAGAGGGTGAAAAGATAACAGAAAACAGTTGAATATTTGTCAATAGAACATTTGGTAAGGGGCTTGTATCTAGAGTACACAGAGATTTTTTAACTCAATAAGACAAATATATATTTTTTTTAAAGTGGTACATATACACAATGGAATATTATGCAGCCATAAAGAAGGACAAGTATATGGACTTTGCAGCAACTTGGATGGATTTGGAGTCGGTCATACTCAGTGATCTGTCACAGAAACAAAGAACAGAGTTCCATATGTTGTCACTCAGAAGCGGACCTTGAACAATTATAATAGTATAAGAAAGGGATTGGCAGTAGTGGGACACTGCCGGGGGAGGGAGGGGCATACTGCATCAACAAGGGTACCCACATAATCAACATTTGTATACCTAACCCTGAATTGTACCCCACATCTTTATAATAAAATTAAAAATAAAAACCAAAATATGGTGGTGTTTGCCTAAGTATAGAAGCAGAGATCAAAGGATTAGAGTGAAAGTAGAGGAACAGACTCACAGAAACATGGTCAACTGATTTTTTTGCAAAGGTGCCAAGGCAATCCAAAAAGTCTTCGATAAGTGAGGCTGAGCATCCACACGGCAAACACACACACACACACACACCACACACACACCCCTTGGCCTTCACCATGCCCATATACAGACACCTGAACTTGGAATGAATCATGTATCTAAATGTAAAACCTAAAAATAAAAAAAAACCAAACTTTTTCTGACAGAAAACACAATTGCCCTGGCATTGACTCAGGCAAGTCATTTGATCGGCCGTAGATATCATGAACAAGACAAAAAATAAGTTTCGTGATATATTTGTGTCCTCCTAAAATTCACACAGTTAAACCCAATTCCCAAAGTGACAGTATTAGAAGGTAGGATATTTCGGAGGTGGTTAGGTCATGGGGGTGGAGGCTTATGAAGGTGATTCGTGCTCTTATGAAAGAGGCTCCAGAGAGCTCACTGGCCGCTTCTTCCACCATGTGGGCATGCAACTAGCAGGTGCCATCTATGAACCCAAGAATGACCCAGCCAGCCAGGAGGAGAGCCCACAGGGGTGGCCACGCATTCATCCCCCTCACCCTGACTTGTCTCTGTGGACAGAGACAGAGATGGTGTCCCTGTCCTGACCCCTCCTGGCTGACAGGACGGCTGCTCACACCCCTGGGCCAGGCATTTCAGCAGCACCCAGCAGACGTGAGTTTGACAATGTGGTGCCACTGGTCTCCCCCCACCTACCTGTCACAGACTCATGTCAACCTCAGAAAGCACACGCAGGCCCCACTGTCATTCCTGAACTCAGAACTGCACTCGGGCACACACAGCCCTTCTTATGAAAGTCTCCCATCTCTTCCCTATTTAGAACACTGGTGTTTCAAGATTTCACGCGTCGTGTCACTATACGCAGCAAGCCACTGTAACTTCCTCGGGCTGGGTGAGGTGCAGGTCCCCTGTGCTTGTTTTGGGCCCCCGTGCTCAGACCCCAGAGACCACCATGGAATAATACCAAGTGTAAGCACATATTCCAATTGCCTGTAGCCTGTGTCAGCACTGTCACGCCTAAACAGAGGCAGTGGCTGGGTCTGCGGCATTGTCCACCACCTGGGGCCTCAACAGGGAAGGCCTCGATATGTGGCGGCCTAGAGAATGAAAACCTATGGGGAGGTCCCTGTTGGTTCCCTGATGGATCCTCAGTGCTGGGCCTGCAGTACTTGCCTGGTAAACGTTTGCTAAATGAATGAGTGGCTGTCTGGAGGGAAAAATCAATCTATATCGAGAAAAGAATTAAAGAGAGAGAGAGAAGCCAAGGGAAGGTGATGTCCTTTCTGGTCAGACCATGTAAGCACGCCCCCTTGGAATGCTGTATCACTCGGGCCCTTGGAGCCACCACAGTTCCCAGAACCCTCCACCAGGGGCCATGGGAATTGCGGCATCTGACAAACAGTTCCACAAGCCAATGCTCCACCACTCTACTGTTTACTGAGTCAAACAGCCGCTAATGTGTTTGCATCAACACTCCCAGTGGATCTAAGAAGAAAACTGTGAGCTTTATCCTTGGATTTCTAAACTCTGCGTCGCCTGAGCTGTGAAATTCCAGCTTCATGCTTTGGGAAGGAAGCCCAAGAGAAGGGTGAGCCAATCACATGATCTCACTCTGCCATGCCACATGGTCGGTGTCATCAGACCTCGGTCCTCAGCAACTCTGGGCTTGGAGGTAGGGGAGGAGTGGACGCTAGTCTCGGATGAGGGCCAGAAGCTGGGAGAAGAACAGCGACACCCCAGCTCTGAGCACAGGAGGGACAGAGGAAGCACAGTCCGTTGCCAGAGCTTAGGTCCAAGCACTGGGACAGCACTCTTGCTCTTGACATTCATCAACACACCCCACAAGCACTTGCTAATCACCTGCAAGGCGCCAGGCCCATGCTGGGCATTTATTGCATGCGGGTGACAATTCTGACAAATTCAAAACTGAAATAAAGGTGGAAGTTGGCAGGCAGACTAACGCCCCTCCAGAGATGCTCCTGCCCTAGTGCCCAGAACCTGTGCACGTGCTACCGTTCATGAAAGAAAAAAAGAGGCTTTGCAGATGTGATCACGGTTACAGGTCTTGGGATGAGAAGACTAGCCTGGATCACACAGGTGAGCGCAAGTTGAATCACACTTGGGTCCTTAAAAGCTGAGATCCTTTCTGGGCTGCGGCCAGAGAGATGCAGCCTGGCCGGGAGTCAAACTCTGCTTGATGGATTCTGAGGATAGAGGAATGCGGTGACTTTCAGAAGCTGGAATTGGCCTCAGCTCACAGCGGGCAAGAAAATACAGCTCAATTCCGCATCCCCGAGGAAATGAATTCTGCCAACCCCCCAGACAAGCAAGAAAACAGGTGCCCCCCCAGTGCCTCCAGAAAGAAATGTAGCCCTGCCGGTATCTTCCCATTAGCCTGGTGAGATCAGGGTTGGACTTCTGACAAATGCAACTGAATGGTAGTAAATTTGTGTGGCTTCGAGCGCCTGCATTTGTAATCATTTGTTTTAGCAGTGATAGAATACTAGAGCAACCAAGAGTTCAGAAACAAGGGTAAACAAAATAAAAGCAAAAGCAGGCTGGCACTTTGTAGGAGGCCAACGGCTTTCTGAAATGCTGTCTGGGGCTTGAAACTCACTAACCTTGGGTGCTCAGGCGTGGCATAGACACAGGTGCACAGGGTGAAGAGGAGCGGGTGCTGGGTGCACAAACATACCTGTCGTAAATGTCTGTCCTATTCCCAGCTCCGAGAGTCCTGATCTTTGTTATGACTGGAAGAGAGCAGAGCAGGAAAAGATGGTGGAATGAATGGGGAAGGAAGCATAGGACGTGTGTAGCATCTTCAGGAGCCGGCAGAGAACAAACCGAAGCCACGACGAGGCAAAACTGGCCCTTGTTCCCAAAAGCAATGATTTCTAAGGCAGCAGCTCTTAACTTCGGTTGCAAATTAAAAACACCTGGGAACTCAAGAGCTAAAACCCAACTGATTCTAATGCTCGGTTTCCAAGGGGCTGATTTAATTGGTCTGGCCTGCGGCTTGGGGACGGGTATTTTTTCAAAAGCTCTGGGAGTGATGCATAAAAGTACAGCCTGGGTTGAGAAATTTTATTTGAGGGCTGTCTGGTCCTTGAGCTTTTAAAAAATTATTTTTTATTGAGGTAAAATATATACGTATATAATTTATCATCTTTACCATTTTTAAAGGTACACTTCAGTGGCGAGAAATACATTTACATATTTGCACCTATGAAGCCCCTCTATCCCCTGCATTTCCTGGCCTCTGATGGCCACCCGTCGTGAGTCCCATTAGATGAGCTCCCACATGTAATGGACTCATGAGAGCTTAGACGTTTGTCTTTCTGTGTCTGGTTTGTTCAACTTAACATAACGGCCTCCAGGTCTATCTGTGCTGCCACCGGTAACAGAATTTCATTCTCTTTAGTGGCGGAATAGGACTCCCTTGCATCGATACCACGTTTTCTTTATCGATTCATCTGTTGGTGGGCACTTAGGTTGATCTTGAGTAATGGGAAAAATACCTCCGCAAACATGGAAATGCAGATATCCCCTTCAGTATAATGCCTTCCATGGTCCTTGAACTTTTGAAAGATTTTGCATCAGCTACGTGTGGATGAGGTCTATATAGGTAATCTGTAAAAGACGGAGGTGGCTGGGAAGAGGCCTCCGTCCAGGGAACGCGAGGTTGGGAGGGGAGGGCAGACGGCAGAAGGGATGAAGACGCTCTTGAGCCCGGCTGTCTCAGCTGGACCCACCTCTTAGATCCTCTGACCCTGGGAAATTCAGGGACCTTCTCCCTGCCGTTCCTGCAGATATAGTTTCACAAGGTTTTGGGAGGAAAAATCAAATTTTGTGCTCCTGAGCCCAACATATTTGGGAACACTTAAAATGAACCAAGGTCCACTCTTTTTAAAATTTTTTGCCCAGTTGATAAGACTAAAAAAGGCATAAGATCAATTTCTTCTGTGTCCCATAGCATTTTTTTTAGTTGCTTGTTATTTAAATTTTCATTATGAAAAAGTCAAACACATGCAAAAATTGAGAGAATAGTATCATACAGTATTATATACTCATCGTCTAGATTTGCAGTGATCATTGCAAGATGTGTCTTGCTTTGAACCAAATCCCAGATTTGAGATTAATCCATTTTAATATGTGTCTAAAAACCAAAAACTATGAAAATAAAATCATAGTGATGCTATTGAATCATTACGTTTTAACAGTTGTGCTTTACTCTCACCCATGAGCTTGTCAGTATTCATATTTTCAAAATATTACCTTTTGTTTGAATTAATATATAAATAAGATTTCTACACTGTGGTTGGCTGTTAAAGTCTTTTTAAAATTTTATCATTTTAAAGATGCGAGGTACAATTCAGAATTAAGTATACAAATGGTCATTGTGTAGGTAAAGTTTGGGCCCCCACTTCACCTGGTTTGGAATCAGTTACCCCTATTGATGAGGTGTTTCCCCATTCCTCCCCTGGCAGTTTCCAACTACTACCAATCCCTTTCTTATAGTATTATAATTGTTCAGGGTCTGCTTATGAGTGAGAACATACGGAACTCTGTTCTTTGTTTCTGTGATAGATCACTGAGTATTTAGACTCTAAGTTCATCCAAGGTTCATAATTTTGTCCTTTATGGCTGTGTAATATTCCATCGTGCGTATGTACTACATTTTTTTATCCAGTCCTCTTTCAATGGGCAGTACAGTTGGTTCCATGTTTTTGCTATTGTGAATAATGCTAAATAAATATGCTTGTACAGGTATCTTTTTCATAGAGTGATTTGAGTTCTTCCAGGTATATTCCCAGAAGGGGGATTGTGGGGTTTTTAGGTCGATTTTTAGATCTTTTAGGAATTACCAAACTATTTTCTACAGAGGCTGTATTAGTTTACACTCCCACCAACCACGTAGAAGTTTTCCCTTTTCCCCGCATCCTCTCCAGCATCTGTTGTTTTTGAGTTATTGATGATGGCCATCTTGACTGAAGTTAGGTGATATCTCAGTGTGAATTTAATTTGCATTTCTTTGATGAACAGTGAGGTTGAGCATTTTTTCATGTATCTGTTGGCTGCTCATGTCTTCTTTTGAGAAGTGTCTATTCATATCTTTTGCCCACTTTTTTTCCCCCTCAGTTCATATAATTTATTGCAGTTAGCACACAGTTTAAAAATTCACCAACACACCAATAGTACAAAACTAAACAGCATTGTAAGTTATTCCCCTGCAGGAAAATAAAACACACTATAATTGTCAAAGCTAGATGTCAGTCTAAGTTTTAGAACAAAGAAAGAATGTGAAACTAAGAAAAGGAAAAAGCAATCACTCACAATGACCCCCCCACACACAAAAAGAATTCAAAAGAAAGTCCGTTTTCTCACAGACATTGATTGTCTTCTCTAAATTAATAAAAATTATTTGAACATAAACTGTAATTTTAATAGGGCTGTTTGTTTGTTTTTTTCTTTTCAGCACGTTTGAGTTCCTTGTAGATCCTGGATGTTAGGGCTTTGTCAGATATACAGTTGGCAAACATTTTTTCCCATTCTGTGGGGTTTCTTTGGCTTTGCAGAAGGTTTTCAGTTTGATAAGATCTCACTTGTCTATCTTATCTCTTATGGCATGGGTATTAGGGGTTTTGATCAGGAATTGTCTGCCAGATCCAATTTCCACAAGGGTGTCTCCTGAATTTTCTAAGGTTCTTATAGTTTGAGGTTTTACGTTTAGGCCTTTGATCCAATTAGAGTTGACTTTTGTGTATGGTGATAAGTAGGGATCTTGTTTTAATCTTCTGCATGTGGTCAGTCAGAATTCATTGAATAAATACCATTCACTGAATAAGTTCAACTCTTCACAGTGGTTGTTGGTGGAGGCTTTGTTGAAGATGAGTCGGTTGAGAAACTGAGGTTTTGCTTCCAGAAGCTCTATCCTGTTCCATTGGTCTATATGCCTGTTCTTGTACCAATAGCAGGCTGTTTTGATTATTAAGACTTATAATTAAGTTTAAAGTCTGGAGGTTTGATACCTCCCTCTTTGCTTCTTTTGCTGAGGATTGTTTTGGTTATTCGTGGTCTTTTATGTTTCCATATGAATTTCTGCATTGTTGTTTCCAGGTCTGAGAAGAATGATGCTAAATAATTTAATGGGTATTGCGTTAAATCTGTAGATTGCCTTGGGTGGGATGGCCATCTTAACAATGTTGATTCTTCCTGTCCATGAGCATGGAATATTTTTCCATTTATTTGTGTCTTCTTTGATTTCTTTGACCAGTGCTTTGCAGTTTTCATTGTAAAGGTATTTCACTTCTTTGATTAGGAAGATGTCAAGGCATTTCACTTTTTTTGTGACTATTGTGAATGGGATTGGTTTCTGTTTGTCTATTGTTGGTGTATAGGAATGCAGCCGTCTTTTGCACATTTATTTTATACCCTGAGACTTTGCCAAAGTCCTTTGTTAGGGCAAGGAAGATTTTTGACAGATTCTCTTGGGTTTTAAGTTATAGGACCATGTTGTCTTCAAAGAGGGATAACTTAACTTCCTCTTTTCCTATTTGGACACCCCTGATTTCCTTCTTTTGTCTGATTGCTCTAGCTAGGACTTCCAACACTATGTTGAATAGGACAGATAGGGTTGGCAGCCTTGCCTTGTTCTGGTTTTCAGGGAAAATGGTTTCCATTTCTATCTGTTTAGCAGTATCTTGGCTGTGGGTTTATTGTAAATGGTTCTTACTATTTTGAGCTATGTTCCATGTATGCCTAGGTGTTCAAGGGTTTTTATCAAGAAGGGATGCTGGATTTTATTGAAAGATTTTTCTGCATCAAATGATATAGTCATGTGGTTCTTGTTTTACATCTGTTGATGTATTTAATTATGTTTATGGTCTTATGGAAGTTGAACCAGCTCTGCGTCTTGGGGATGAAGCCTACTTGGTCATGGTGGATAATTTTTGAGATGTGTTGTTCACTCCAGTTGAATCTTCTTGAAAATTTTTGCATCTATGTTCATCAAGAATATTGTCCTGTAGTTCTCTTTCTTTGTTGGATCCTTACCTGGTTTGGGTATAAATGCGATATTAGCTTCATAAAATGATTTAGGGGGAGTCTGAGTCCCAGTTTTCTTGATTGCCTGGAATACTTTTATTAGGATTAGTATCAGCCCCTCCTTGAATGTTTTGTAGAATTCTGCTGGGAAGCCATCTGGTCCAGGGCTTTTTTTTTTTAGGGAGTTTTCTTGTGACAAAGCCAATGTCCTGGGTTGTTATTGGTTTATTTAGGGTCTCAATTTCTTGTTTCAACCTTGGGAGGCTGTGTGATGTCAGAAAGTCCTCCACTTCATTTAGGTTTTTGAGTTTGTTTCCATAAAAGTGTGCATAGTAATCACTGATAATCTTTTGTATTTCTCCAGGGTCACTTGTGACTCGATCTTTTACATATCTGATTATGTTTTTTGGGCTTTTTCTTGATCAGTCTGGCTAGGGGGTCCATCAATCTTGTTTAACCTTTCAAAGAACCAGTTTTTTGTTCTGTTGATTTTTTTTCTATGTTATGTTTGTCTTCTATGTCCCATATTTGGGCTTTCATTTTGGTGATCTGGGTTTTTCTGCTGAAGTTAGGGTTCCAGTGGCCCTAGTTTTCCAGCTTCCTTAGGTGACTTGTTAAGCTGTTAACTTGTGATCTTTCCGTTTTCTTCACATGTGTTCGTAGAAATATGAATTCCCCTCTTAGTACTGATTTTATTGCATCCCTGAAATTTTGGTAAGATGTTTCTTCGTTTTCATTTGTTTCTAGGAATCTTTTAATTTCTGTTTTGATTTCCATGTCGGCCCAGGAGTTGTTCAACATCATGCTGTTTAGTGTCCATATCTTTTGTGGCTTTGGGGGAAATTTGTTGTGTTGATATTTATTTTTATTCCACTGTGGTCTGAGAAGGTACATGGCAGTATTTCATTCTTATGAAATTTGTTTATACTTGATTTATGGTCAAGGGTGTGGTTGATCTTAGAGTACATTCCATGTAGTGATGAGTAGAATGTATTTCCATGGTTGTTGGGTGGAGTGTTCTGTAGGTATCTATTAAGTCCATTTGGTCAAGCATCAAGCTGAGGTTTTGGATCTCTTTGTTGATTTTTTGCTTCAGTCATCTGTCTAGGGTTATTAGTGGGGTACTTAAGTCTCCAGCTATGATAGTGTTAGAGTCAACATCTTTTTTCAGTTTACCTAGAAGCTGCTTTATGAAAGTTGGTGCTCCTATGTTGGGTGCATATATGTTTAGGATGGATGTGTCTTGTTGATGGATTGAACCATTTATCATTAAGTAGTGCCCTTCTGTACCTTTTAAAATTTTTAATAGCTTAAAGAATATTTTGTCTGATATTAAGATCACAGTTACTGTTTCTTTTGTGTTCTGTTTGCCTGAAAATTTGTTTTTTATCCTTTTATTTTGAATCTGTGAGTGCCCTTTCTTGTGAGATGAGTCTCCTGGAGACAGCATATTGTTGCATCATTTTTTTAATAACCAGTTTGCCATTCTGTGTCTTTGTAATACTGCATTTAGTTCATTCACATCCAGACTAATTACCGAGATGTGAGAGTTTATCCCTGTCATGAGGTTCTTATAGGCTTTGTTGTTGTTGTTTGGTTTTTTTATTTGTTAGTTGGCTTTCTTTTTATTTGGGGGTTGGCTTATGAGTGTTTTCAATATTTTTTCCTGCATTCTTGGGAAGACTATGGTTTTTCTTTTTTTCTTTATTCTGTGTTTAATACTTTCTCGAGTGTTTCTTGTGGAGTTGGTCTGGAAGCAGTATAAACTCTTAGGGATTGAATGTCTGGGAAGGATTTTAATTCTCCATCACTGATGAAACTTAGCTTAGCTGGGTAGGCAATTCTTGGTTGAAACTGTTTATCTTTGAGGACTTTGAAGATTGGACTCTTGTGTCTTGTAGCCTGTAGTGTTTCTGTAGATGAGTTTGCTGCTGTTCTAATTGGTCTTCACTGGTAGGTGGTCTGACCTTTCTCTCTTGCTTCCTTCAGGATTTTTCTTTTATATCTTCTTTGTGTAAGTGAATTACTATATGTCTAGGACACATGATGTGTCTAGGACACACAATGGTCTTCTCATTTGATGTCTTACTGGGGTTCTCTGAATCTCTTGTGTTTGTATGGTCACATCTCTGATGAGATAAGGGAAGGTTTCTTGGATAATTTCATGGAATGCTTGTTCCAGGTTGGTCTCTGTCTCTCTATCTGCCTCAGGGATTCCAATTAATCTTAGGTTTGACCTCTTGATATAATCGCACATCTATTAGAGACTTTGTTTCATCTTTTTAAGATTCTTTTCTATGTTTTTAACAGTGAGTGTTAGTTCCATATTTTGGTCCTCAAGCTCTGAGATTCTTTCTTCTGCTTGGTTAATTCTGCTTTCCATGCTTATCAGTTTGTTGCTTAATTCATTCATTGTATTCTTTATTGCTGTCACCTCAAATATCAGCTCCTTCATTCTTTCCTCTTGTCTTTCCTCATTTCTATTTATTCTCTCTGTTAATATCTTGATATCTGGGTTCTTGGTTTGAGACCAGTCATTCTGGGGGCTCTTCATTGCTTCAGTTCCAAAGTCTGTATTCTCAATTGCTATCTTCCCAGGGGCCTGTATGAGACCTGTGTTCTTCCATCAATTCTTCTTCATTTGTGGTTTTTTTCTCTCCCTTTTCTCCCCTTTAATTCTATTTTTCAGTGATAAAGGGCTAGCTTTCACTTCTGTTTGCTCATTCCCCTATTCTTTCTTATGTAAAATCCTCTGGACTTGTCCAAGTTTGAAGCCAAGCTGGGGTTGGGGGCCTTTGCTTTTTGCAGTTTTGACATTTGATTAAAGAGGGAACAGTGGTTCAGAAGCTATATGCAGGTCACAGAATCCACTGACAAGTGTGAGGTTCCCCTGGAATGTACTTCCCACTGCCTTACAATCTGTCCATGCAGTGGCAGTATATGTTTGCCCCCTGAAAGTAAAATGAGGTAAGAAAAAGGAAAATAATGAAAAAAGGAAAGAGGAAGATGAAAGGAAGGTGAAGAGAGAGAAGAAGAAGCTGGAAAACAGGCACACCAACTAATGAATAAACAAAGAAACAAACAAAAACAGAAAAAAAAATAAACAAACACAAACAAAAACCTATTGATCTACTCACCCTCAAAATACTCATACACAAATAGAAAATCTAAAAAAACCACACTAAAATAACAAAAACAAAGAAAATACGAAAACAAACAAAAACGTGTAAGAAAACTCAGATTCACACAGGGCGTATTGCTCAAGGGAACTCAAAAAGTTAGAAAGTCCTAAGCCCATGATGCATTTACCTTATCACAGTGTTTTCCACGTGGTTCTGCTTCTGAGAGTATTCTGTGCACCCTTGTTCCCCACACACCATGCCACCTTCCTCAGGAGGGAAGGAGGGCAGAACATGGTGGGGAGATCAACACCCTGACCCCGTGCAGCTTTCACTGGGCTTTGCAGCCTCACAATATCAGAGCCCGTCAGGGACAGCAAAACAGAACATTGTCTCTGAAATCGTATTCCAATTAATAGAAGCAAACTAAGCTTTACCTGGATGGGGGTGGGTGGGCAGAGGCTGTGGGAATGGGAAGCAAGGGAATATTATATCTCCATGACTTATGGGAGATCTAGGCAGGAGCAAGGGTAATGGAGCAGCACTCTGATGGAGTCTGCATGTAAGGGATACTCATCCTGGATCTTGAAGTCCTGGCTATAAAGCTCATAGAAACCCACTCACCCAGGAGAATTTACAGCATGTCACCCAGATCTGCAGAGATATTAAGGGAATGGAAAGGTCAGTCTAATTCCACAGGCCTGCTCTTCCACTAGTTAGTCACCTTATTCATATTGAAATCCTAATAGTTTTGTATATTTCCCCTTCAAAGAATTTGCACATTAAAATGAAATCTGGAGAAGTCATTGCTAAGCCTAAAGGCTTGCATCCCTGACTGCTTATTGAAGTTTCATGCTGTTTGATTATTATTCTTTTAAACATGTGTTGTCGTTGTTGTCTAAAGACAGGTTCCTAACCATTATCATTATACACATATAAGCACCATGAGATAATCATCATGCAACACAGCCTCCCTGGTTATTCATGCCAGGGTTAGACCATAAAGGATTACTTTGCCTGATTAACTATTCTCAGCTTCTAGTTAATTAGCTGAATGATCTCTGCCTGTCTTCCTCTGTTAGTGTTCTACTCAGAGCCATAGGAAAGTGCTCCAGGAAGGACACTTCAGCTTCTTTTGCATTCATACAGTTGCTAGAAGAGCTTTGTTAATAAAATTTGCAACCATTCTAACTCCCTTAGCCTTTCAAAGTTCAACCATGATGGATCTGTGTTATTGATGATCCCGTCAACTCAAGCCAAGGGAAAGATATATTTTGCATTTCATTTGTCTAAAAGTTAACACTTCATTAGTAGAAGGAAATCTTTTTCTTAATATTCCTGTGGAAAATTAAAGTGCAAGGCAATTAATAACAGGTCACAAATCTATAGGGGTGAGATAAGTCCTGGATTAGAGTCCTTGCAGTGTCCAATGCACCCAATTTCCCACAAGTTCCCCAAGAAATGATAATGAGACCATTTACAATAAGGATGATGTATGTTCAAAGTTCCAAACCAAACGTATTCCATGTCTAAAGAAAAATAAGAAGAATTAGCAAATATTCATTGTAGAATTGATTTTACTTTCTGTTTCCAAACCTGCTTGTTGACTTAAGGCAGTGTTTTCCAAAGTATGATCACTAATAACCCAGTTATTCCAGTTATATGACTCTATTATAGAAAATAGTGACAACAATGACATATGTACATGTAGGTGTTAATTGTGACCAAATTTATAAACATTTCAATATGCAAAAATAGAAGCTTGTTTGAAAATAGAAGATTAAGGATATCTGAAATTTTGCCTCTCCATTAAAGCAATTTTTTAAAATGCCAAGATCAACTTTTTTAGAACTCTGAAGGTCAACCAATAGCTCACATCAAACCCAGGACACATTTATTCACAAAAAACATCTGAATGGTATTGAGCTTCATGGCATTTTTAACTCACCCTAGTCCTCACGTCACTTCTCGGCTTCAGTTGTAGCCCTGGAAATAATCATTATTATTATGCATACTGGAAAGAGCAGAAGGAACATAATCCCCAAAGAACTTTAAGTTCTTTTAAATCTGTCTAGTGGTTTTCTGGAAGATCTGACTTGACGTCCTTATGCTTATTGGTCATCCAGGGCTAAAAGCAACATTCCAAGAGAAAGTGATGCTTGTTGAAATATTTACTGGTGAAGGCGCTAAAAGAATGGTTAAATGAGGCAACAGATAAGAGTTGGGGCCAAAAACACACTGACCAAAAGGAAAAGCTTGGGAGAGAAATATGAATAAGGACTTTGGAACACTCCTACACATTACTGGAACTATGAAGATACACATGTAGGACTGCTCAAGAAAATTGTAAAAACTTCCCAAGTTTTTGCCTCTGCCTTATCTTGAGGCTCTGCACAAACCAGAGGTGAAGGGTAAGGCAGCATTGTCGACTGTCTGAGTGTTAAATGTATACCCCAACATGCAGAAAGAAGCCCCAGGTAAATCTAAGATTTATTGGTTTCAAGCACTTAAGGAAATCTCTATCCATTATTAGCTGATCACTAATCTAACCGAGTAGAGACTTTAGCAGCGATACACAACAAAAATACAGACTACACAATCAAGAAAAAATCATTAAGCATAGATCAACGCAATGAGAAGCAGCAAAACAAACTCTAGAAAGAGGGAAACATCTTATTTCCAGAGTTATCACATTATATAATTTAAAATGGGCACATTTCAAGAAAAAAATGCACATCATAAAAATAAAATTAAAAAGTATAGTTCATACACAGGAAAAGCAACCACTAGAAACAATTTCTGAAGAAGACCAAATGTTGAACATACTAGACAAAGAGTTTAAATCAACTATTTAAGAAATGTTCAAGGAAATAAAAGAAATTGTAAAAGAATGAGAAAAATTTCTCTCTAAGTAAGGAATATCACTAGAGAGAAAGAATAAAAGAAGACCAAATAGAAATTTTGGAATTGCAGAGTACAGTTATTGAAATGAAAACATTTACTAAAGAAGCTAACTAACAGATTTAGACAGACAGAAAAAAGAAGTAACAAACTTGAACAAACTGTTCAGCCTGATAAATAAAGAATGAATAAAAGAGAAATGTGGGACACCGTTAAGTATACCAGCATATGAAAGATTTATGCAACCAAAAGGAGAGAAATGAGTAAAAGATATAGAAAAAATACTTGAAGAAATGATGTTTGAAAGCTTTTCAAATATAATGAAAGTTATTAATTTAAACATGCAAGAAGCTCAATAAAGTCCAAGTATAATAAACGAAAATATGGTATTACAATCAAAGTGTAAGAAGGCTAAAAAAGAATCTTGAAAGAAGCAAGAGAGGAGAAGCACACAAGGGCGCATCAATAAGATTAACAGCTGGTTTCTTATCTGAAACCATGGAGACCGGGCAGCGGAATAACATAACCAAAGTACTGAAAGAAAAAAATGTCAAGTAAGTATTCCATGTCCTGCAAAGCTACTCTAAAAAGTAAAATAAAAATTAAGACATTCTCAAAAAAGCAAAAACTGAGAGTTTGTAACTAGCAGACCTACCCTATAAGAAACACTAAAATGAAAGAGAGAATGGATAGTAACTGAAATCAACATGAAGAAATAAAAAAGATGGATAAAAAAGACTGATATATAGAAACAAACAAACAAAAAGTTTATGCTGTATTTTATACCTATTTTACTTTTTGTTTGTAGCACCCTTTTCTATTTTATGTAAAAAGAAAGTGTAGCACAATAGCTATAAATCTATATTAATGGGCATAAAATATATACTGTAATTTGTGACAATTACAGCATAAAGAAATGGACAAAAGAAGCAATATATGAACAATTTTTTGTATACAATTGGAATTTAATTTGTGGTTATCTGAACTAGACTGTTATACATTAATATGAGAATTGTCATACTCAGGGCAACTGTCCATCAAAACCCCTAAAAAATATACAATAAAAAATAACAAGAAAGTTAAAATGTTACATGTGGAAAAATTTATTTAACTCAAAGGAAGGCAGTAACGGAAGAAGAGAGGTAGAAAGAGACGTAAGACAAATAGAAAACAAGTAGAAAAATAGTAGGACGGAATGCCAACTTATGGGTAACTGCATTAAATGTACAAAGATTAATGTGCCATTAAATAGTAAGGTGGGCAGAATGAATCTCTTTATAAGTTATGATTAAACTATATGCTATTATGTAAAAGATTCACTTAACATTTAAAGATACTAATCAGTCAAAAGTAAAATGAAAGAAAAAATATATAGTCAAGTGGTAACCAAAAGAGAGCTAGAGTGGCTCTACTGATACCAGACAAAACAAACTTTAAGAAAAAAATTGTTAATGTTGACTAAAAAAGACATTTCATAAAGACAAAAGGGGAAATCAATCAGAAAGGCAAACTAATAATTAACATATATGCACCTAACAACAACAGAACCCTAAAGTAAATGACACAAAAATGGACAGAAATGAAGAAAGAAATAGGCAATTATACTATAATAGAGACTTTACAGCCCTATTTGACCAATGACTAGAACAGTTAGACAAAAATTACCCATAAAATAGGGTATTTAAACAATATTATTTACCAACTAGACTTACTGACCATGTATGGCACACATCACTCAACATCAGCAGAATACTGATGTTTATGAAATGCAAGTGGAACATTATTCAGGAGAGACTGTATCTTAGGTCACAAAACCAGTCTCAGTATGTTTAAAAGGAGTGAAAGCTGTGGGGACAAGAGTGGCTTTATTTTTTGGGCTAATCCACTATGTAACTTCTGACTAATCTTGAGTCTGGGAATGTTTTCAAAATATCTGGCTGATGTATTACTCGTTATGTAGGAGCATCTGCTTATTGTAGGTTTCCTCCAAAATAGCTCTTTATGTTGTTGCAGAAATAATGATAATGGCTGTGATGCCTGTAGCCACCTACACATTCCTTCCAGGACACGCATGCTTTTTCTTCAAGTCATAAGTCCTGGGTCCAGGAGGTGGTGGTGTGGAGATTTTCAGTATCTTGCAGCCACTTACGACCATACTTCTTTCTGTAAACTCTGCTGGCAAATTACCTAAACCTGGCAAACTGCATTTGTCTGCCTTCTTTTTTGGTCTCTCGGCTCCTGCACTCGGGAGTCACATTGTAAGTACAGTTCTTTCATAAAACAAAACCATGCAAGATATATTCTTCCACTAAAATGCAAAAAAAAAACAAAACATGAGAACTAGAAAATTACAAATGTTTGGAAATTAAAGAACATGACTCCAAATAATCAGTGGGTCAAAGAAAAGAATCACAAGAGAAATGTGAAACTATTTTAAGATAAATCAAAATAAAATATAACATAAAATTTATGGGAATCAATAAATGACACTGTTCAGAGGTGATTTTTTAGTTTAAATGTCTATATTGAAAATTTTAAAAGCTCTCAAATAAATATTAACCTTTCACTTCAAAAAAAGCAGAACTAGACACAAAGCAAGAAGAAATTTAAAAATAATAATGATTAGAGTAGAGATAAATACAGAAAATAAAGAATGGAAAACCAAGAGGGAAAAGTCAATAAAGCCAGCAGTTTTGTGAAAAAGAATCATCAAAATTGACAAACTTTTTGCTAGACTAGCCAACACAAAAATGAGAAGAGACACAAATTACCAAAATGAGGAGTGACAGAAGGGTATTACTACTGGTTTTACACAAGTAAAAATGGTCACAAGGAAATACTATAGACAATTGTATATCAACAAGTCATAAACCTAGATGAATTCTAAAAAGTTCTAGAAAGACGCAGTCTACTAAAACTGACTCAAAAAGAAATTAAAATCTACAGAGATCTATAACAAGTAAAGAAAATCAGTAATCCAAAAATTTCCTAAGGAGAAGGTCAGAACCAGAGAGTTACACTAGCAAATTCTACCAAATTTTTAAAGAAGGATTAAGGCAAATCTTTCATAAACTCTTGCAAAGAATAGGAGAGGAGGGAACACTTCCTAATTTATTCTGTATAGCTATTATTAGCCTGATATCAAAGCCAAAGACATAACATGAAAAGAAAACTTTAGCCGGGCTCAGTGGCTCAGCCTGTAATCCCATGCCTTTGGGAGGCTGAGGTGAGTGGATTGCCTGAGCCTGCGGGTTCGAGACCCGCCTGAGCAGCGAGACCTCATCTCTACACAATAAATCAAAAAATCAGCCAGGCATGGTAGTACATGCCTGTAGTTCCGGCTACTCGGAAGGCTGAGGTGGAAGGATCACTGGAGCCCAGCAGGTCGAGGCTGTGGTGGCTGGGAGTGGCCGCTGCACTCCAGTCTGGGCGACAGAGTGAGACTCCAACTCAAAAAAAAAAAAGAAAACTTCAGACTAACATCCATTATAAATATAAATGCAAACATTCTAAAAATAAAACTAGCCAACTAAATTTAATAGTAATTAAAAATGATTATACTCATGACCAAATGAGAATTACTATATGAATTAAAGGTTGATCTAACATAAAAAAAAAAGTTAATATTTTAAACTGTATCAGTAGAATACAGAACAAAAAACACATGGTTGTCTCAGTAGATAAAGACAAAACACTTGGCAAATTTCTACACTCTATGATAAAATTACTCAACAAACTAGTAGTAGAAGGGAACTTCTTCAACTAGATAAGAGCCTTTATGAAAACCCATAGCTAACATCATACTTTAAGGTGAAAGACTAAAAGCTTTCTTACTAAAATTAGAATGAAAACAAGTATTACTGCTCTTCCTAGTTCCATCTAACATTGTGTTAGATAAGCTAATCAGGAAAATTAGACAAGAAAAAGAAATAAAAGTCATCCAGATCGAAAAGAAAGTAGCAAATCAATCTCTACTTATAGATTATGTGTTCTTATTTATTAAAAACACTAAAGCATCCACAAGCAAACACAGCAAAACAACTATTAGAGTTGAAAAGATTGCAGGACAGAAAATTAATATACAAAATTTAATTGTATTTCTGCAAACTAGCAGAGAAAATCTGGACTATAAGAAAATGATCTCATCTTCGATAGCAACAAAAAGTAAAGAAACTTATTTGGGAATAAGTTTAACCAAAGTGCAAGATTTATACTCTGAAAAGTACAAATTATTGATGAAAATCTCACATTAGTAGAAAGACATTCTCCTTTTGTGAATTAGACATAATATTTTAAAGATGGCAATACTATCTAAACTGATCTATAGATTTAATAAAATCTCTTTTAAAATTCTAATGGCCTTTTTTCTGAAATTGATAGATTTATCCTAAAATTAATATAGAAATGGACGAAGTTCAGCACAGCCAAAACAATTCTTTAAAAAGTACACCTTAGCCAGGCATGGTGGTGTGCGTCTGTAGTTCCAGCTACTTGAAAGGCTTATGTAGAAGGATCATCTAGGCCCAGCAGGTTAATGCTGGGGTGGCCGTGAGGGTGCCTCTGCACTTCAGCCTGGGCAACAGAGTGAGATTCCAACTCAAAAAAAAAAAACCAAAATTGGAGAACTCACAATTTCCAGTTTTAAAAATTATTATACAATAATTACAATAATCAAGAAAAAGTAGTGTTAGCACAAAGCTAGACATATGGATTAAATACAATTTAGAGTCCAGAAATAAATTAACAAATACATAGTCAGCTGATTTTTAACAAAGGGGACAAGAACAGTCAATGGGGGAAAGAACCATCTTCTCATCAGTTAAAGTTGGGACAACTGGATATCCACATGCAAAAAGATAAATTTGGATCTCAACCTTATACCATGTGCAAGACTCAACTCTAAATGGATCAAAGATCTTAATGTGAGAACTAAAAGTGTAAAACTAATGTCTTAGAAAAACCATTCATATAAATGTTTATGATGTTGGACTGAGCAACAGTTTCTCACAACAAACGAATGAACAAAGAAACAGACAAATTTCCACCGTAAAAAAACATTTTAGTAGTTCTCCAAAATATTAAACACAGTGTTAACATATGACCCAGAAATACCACTCCTAGGTATATACTATTAAAAGAAAAACGTTAGACAAGTTAAATTTAAGAGTTTAATTGAGCAAAGAACAATTCACAAATCTGGTAGTCCCCCAAATTAGAACAGGTTCATCATGACTTTGGGATTGCCACATGTTCAGATACCTATGGAAAGAAAAAGAAAAGTGACCCACAGAAGATGGAAGTAAGGTACCAAAACAGCTGGATTGGTTAGAGCTTGGAGTTTGCCTTATTTGAACACAGTTTGAACAGTTGGTTTCCCGTAATTGGCCAAAACTTGGCTGCTGTGATTGACTAAGATTTGCCTACTCGTTACAAAGGGGGGTTCCAGTTACTTACACATCCAGTTAGGTCACAATTGAAGGAGCACTGAGAACTTCACCCCAAATCATGGCTCCCTGGTATAATGGGTACTTTGAATGAAGGGGCCTTAGAGACCAAGAGATGCTGGAAGAGCCTTTTCCTTCCAGGTGGACACACCAAAGAAAACCACTGTTTTTTCTTATCTCATTATCTGTTGCATAAAAGAAGACCAAGAATGTAACCACACCCAAACAGACCCTTTCTTAAGATAATGTCTGTTTCTCAGTCTCATTCACATTCTGAAGAGATTTATTTTCAACTTAAGCTCTCTTCCCTGATTAATTTCTGTTTCCTGGAAATTATTTACTGCCCCTCGAAAGAATTCCCTCTATTCTTCTTCCCTCTGAATAAGGCTATGTACGTATGGAGGCCCTGTCAGGATGTGAGATAATTACTCTGAGTTTCTCCCTCAAGTGCACGTTAATAAATTTTTATGCCATTTCTCCTACTAATCTGCTTTTTGTCAGTTGATTTTTCAGTGAAATTCAGAGGGCAAAGGGAAATTTTTCCTTTGGCCTCTACACAATTCACTATATATGGAGAAAGCTTCAGGCTAAAGTTAACATGCAAGAGGGCAGCTTTAGGCTAAACTTAATTTAACAATATCCAAAGAGCAAAAAATATATATCCCCACAAAAACTAGTGAACAGATTTTTACTGTGGCACGATTCATAATAGCCAAAATATGAAAACAACTGGTGAATGAATAAATAAACGAGGAATAGGGAGTGAGATTTCTTTTTGGCATGACAGAAATGTTCTAAAAGCATATTGTCATAATGGTTTACGAATATATGAATATACTAAAAATACTGACTATTTGCTTTATTTTTAAATTAGTTTTTTAGTTGGCAAGTAATAATTGTATATATGTATTGTGTACAGCATGATGTTTTGAAATATGAATACATTGTGGAATGACAAAATTGAGCAAATTAACATATGCATTACCTCACTTATCATTTTTTGTGGTGAGAAATCAAAATCAACTCTCTTGGGGCTTTTCAAGAATAAAAATACAGCGTTAATTAGCTATAGTCGCCATGTTGTACTGAATCATGCACTTTAAATGGATGTCCGGGCATCATAGAGAGAAAATGTCGGTGTTCTTGCCTGGGCACAATACTGTCTGGGTTAGAACTGAATGTATAGCAAGGTACAGAAACTGAGTTAGCCAAACTGAAGACAAGGTTCAGAAAAGGGAATGCCTGTGGAAGGCTAGAGTGGTCCCCCACGTCTGAGGGTGGCAGTCTGCACAGCCATGTTTTGGGATTTGGGTTAGCTGAGCTTTCAAGGACATGGAGGGAGGGAACGCGTGCTCTGGCTGGAAGTAGGAGAAGCTCTGTGAACACGTTTCACAGCAAGAGAACCTGTTTTATGAGGCCAGACCTCATCTGGATGCAACATCCTCCTTGATCAGAAAAGGTCAGTACCCTGGTTTGGTGTCTTATATACTGAGGTAAAATTCAAGGTACTGAGCCTTTCTGTTTCGTGTTGGCAACTCGGCTGCAGGAGAAATCTCCCAAGTCAGCAGACCTGATGACTCTTTAGGAATTAAATTCACCCCCAACAATGCCAGATATGACCAATCCCTCTTCTGCCCTTGAGGTAAGCTAACAAGCCAGAAAAATGTGGCCTCTGTTTTGCCCCATAAAAAACAGAAAGCAAGTAGCTAAAGATGTGGAGATTGCCTTCAGGGTGTTTACGGTTGGAGTCAGCAAAGCAGAGCAAGTCCTCTAACCTCAACACACAAGCTTGTCAGGCAGCTCAGATGGCCAGGCAAAGACAAACCCATGGCCCTCCTGACCTTCCCTCCTCCCCGTCACTTCCATGGAGGCAGAGGGAATAAAAGCCAGTTACCAGGACCCTCAGGGCCGCTCTCACTCTGAGACTGTCTGCGCCATGTCTTCTTGCTTCCCTTGGGGCAGCTCCCACTCCCTTGTCCTTTGAGTGTGTACTTTTGCCTGGACAAACTGTGGGCTTCACTTGCCACGCTGGTGACTCGCTCACAAATTCTTTCCTGGGGCCAAGTCAAGACCCTGGAACAGAGTTGAGCTCTTCTTTCTCTCCGTTAACCATAGTTTCCTCCCATGCAGGTAAAACTGATACATCTTATGTCCCACCGGGTCCACTGCAACAACACACCTAAGGCCCTTTTTGTGTTTGTGTGCCCGACCATTTCCCACTTTGACCTGCTATTATTTACATGACGGCTAAAGGAAACCAAACACATTTTACCCCAAATTATACTTCTTGGGTATATCTTGAGATGGCTGTTCAGGGGGCCTGAAGACACAAGAATAGTCCTATAAGGATGTCTTTCAAGAGGGGAGATTTATGTCCGTAGAGGAGATAAGGTGAAATAAGCAGCAGATACAAACAGGCTTTCTCGGAGGACCCCTTGCCAGGATCTAGGGAAGGTTAACTGAGAGTTGACCCCTTTTAATGTCTGACAGAGAAACATTGGCCACAGGCTGCCATCTGTAGTATTTCTCAGGGCTGCCACACGTGAGGCTTCATTTGCTTCCCAAGACCCCCTCGGCTGCATGACGTTCCTCCTCTTTTCTCCTCCCATAGCCTGGCTTGCCTACGTAACCTGTTGTGCTGTGCTCCAAGCCCCTGTTCTTTTTTGTAACCTCAAGACGGTACAACAGCATCAACCATCTGGCCATTTCTTTGAGTTCTTTATATTTGCATGTCTCCTGTGCTCACAAGTATATTCATACATTTGTATGCTTTTGTTCCTGTCAATCTGTCTATCATCCATTTGCTATATAGACCCAAATTATCAAAACTTCGGGGAAAATGCATAGTTCATGGGTGCCTTTGTGTGTGTGCCGAGTGCCTGCCACATTTATGGACAGAGCTTGGGAAGAGGTCCAGGAGCTGCCCTGGGGCCCTGGCCTGCAAGCTGGTAAAACCTCACCTCAGAAACCCCAACACCAGAAGTGTAAGCGGATCATTGTTTGGAGACTCATCATCAGCTCTATCACAGTGGCTCTGTGTCAGTATGCCTCTTCCTCCTGCCCACCCACTGTCTGTCTATTTCCATTTGACTCTCACTTCCCACATTTCTAGAAAACACCAGAAGTGGAGGCAGTATGGTGAGAGATTGCGAGTATACCCTCTGGCATAGGACCACCCACCTTTGCAGTCCTTTCCCCAGTTGCTGACTATATGACCCTGGGCAAGTCGTTTAAATTAAATGGGGCTCAGTTCCCCATTTCCAGATAGATGCCTCATAGAATTCTGCCTCATATAATGATTGTGAGGACCAGCTGAGTTAATATATATGTACAGCGCTTAGAATGGACACACTCGTATTAGCTAATACTATGGCTATTTGTAACATCTCTATAATAGTAGGACTTCCCTATAGGGTTGCTGCTATTAAGTTGTCACAGTGTCTTGTCAACATGCAAACTGGCCCAAGTCATTTCTTAACTACTGTCCTTGCGACGTGTCTGTGCAAGTCAGGAGGAAAATTAAGCTTGCCTCCACAGGACTTTTATTTCATTTCAACCTCTTAAAGCTAAAGTCTAGAAATGGACATAGTCTCCTCGCTTTATGAGAAGGAGGAAGGCCAGGTAAACCCTGATTCCCTTAGGAATCAAACTCATCCCCAGCAAGGCCACCACGGCACCGTGCCGTGTCCTGCCATCTGCTGATCTGCGGGGGCGCGAGGGAGGAAAGCGAGGGGTGCTCACCCGAGCTGTTGCCCAGGCAAGGAAACCCGTCCGGAGGCTGCTCCTCTCCTCTGCCTTCCCAACCCGGGTGTGCGCAAAAGGAGGAGCGGCGGCGTCACACAGCGATCACCGACCCTGCCGCCTGCCAGGGGCAAACTGTGGGCTCTGGAAGCAGGGGGAGTGCCAGGCAAGGTGCCAGTACAGGGGTTATGCTGTGGGCGCCTTTGTGTGGCACATGTGTGGACGGAGCTGGGGAAGAGGCCTGGGAGCTGCACAGAGGCCCCGGCCTGCAGGTTTGCTAAACCTAACTTCCAAAACCCTCCACGCAGAAAGTGTAACCTGGTCATTGTTTCGAGACGGTCACCAGCTCTATCCTCTATCACCGTAGCTCTGTGTCAATATGCCTCTCCCTCCCACTACCCAGAGCCTCCGCTCTCCTGAAATTGTTACCTTTTGAGGGTGTTATGAGGACAGACGACAGGGAACATGAAGTGCTTTGGATAGTGACTGCTATTTAGCGAGTGCTGAAAGGATGGTAGCTGCTTTTATTAGATCTGATTGGGTCTTTTAAAAATCAAGATAGGCCGGGCTCGGTGGCTCAGCCTGTCATCCCGTGCCTTTGGGAGGCTGAGGTGAGTGGATGGTCTGAGCCCGTGGGTTCGAGACCCACCTGGGCAGCGAGACCTCATCTCTACAATAAATCAAAAAATCAGCCGGGCATGGTAGCGTGCGCCTGTAATTCCGGCTACTCGGAAGGCTGAGGCGGAAGGATCGCCGGAGCCCAGCAGGTCGAGGCTGCGGTGGCCGGGAGCGGCCACTGCACTCCAGTCTAGGCGACAGAGTGAGACTCCGACTCAAAAAAAAAAAAAAAAAAATCAAGATAGAAGACTCTTACAGGCCTTTGCCCCCACGTTGCGCTCAGACTGATTGGCGGACATAAGCCTGTGATCTTCTACGTGGGGAGAGTCACAGTATACTCCACTCCAGCTGAAAAATATGCAGCTGGGACGTACTGAGAGACACAGAAAACCAGGGCCGTCAGAGGCCAGGCTGGCTACCGACGCCTTTGTTGTGGGCACAGTCACCAGAGCATGGAAGTCTGCGCCAGGATGCTAAGTCATAAAGACACAGTAGCTGCTCAGGGCATAGATATCTTGAATAAGGCGCCCAGCTGGATTTAAGTCTGAAGCTCAGGAAAACGCTCAGGCGATTGGGTAGAGTCTCCATCTGGATAGGAGCTGGGTGGTGGGGAGAGGGGGTACGAGCGTTTGGGAAAAGCCTACCAAAGAGAACACTTTCTCCTTAAGGCAGGGCCGCAGGGGATGCCCAGAAAAAACAAGCAAGAGTCCCCAAGGAGACTCTGAAGGCCGAGGCCACACAGAGGCCAAGGGAGGGCGGTCAGTCCAAATGGGAATAGGTCAGTAGAGTCACAGCTGTGGACACCCCGGGAATGGGGGACTTAATTAGTATATGGAGAGACAAAAGCCCACAGAGAGGAAAGCCAAGTCAGACCAAAAGGCAACATCCAGGGGTGGGAGGTAAAAAGGAAAGTGAAGGGGAATGGGGAGTCACAAAGGACACGTCCAAGGAGGCTAGCAGGGAGAATGCGCGGGTACTTAAGAAAACAACTTGACTGCCAGGGGAGGAGGTGGGATTGGCAGTTGAGGGAAACTGCTGGGGAGGGAGGGTCACACCTCCTCAACAAGGGTACCTGCATAATCAACATTTGTTTACCTGACCCTAAATTGTGCCCCACATCTTCAAAATAAAATTTAAAAAATTTTCAAAAAACAACCCAAAATATCTGAAGGGAAGTAAGCTCACAGAGAGTTAAAGTTGAAATAGGAAAGTGAACACTGTCGTCCACAGCCTCGGGGGGAGTCAGCTTGACAGGTTGTGCCGTAAGTGGGGCATGTGTGTTTGTACCAGGGTAGGAGGACACAGACACTTGCTAGGTTTTTCTCCCCCACAAATGTGTCTGTGATTGAGAAAATTTTTCACTATGTTTCAAGGACAGGAAAAAGTGCCCTTAGAAACGTCAATTCTTGACGGAACAAGAGGAAACTTGACACTAGAAAAAAGAGAAAGAACAGTCTGCAGGGGACTTGAGATTCAATCTCCTCATCTACATAACAGCTACAAGGATGTCTGTGCCAGGAAGTTACAATGACTAAATAAGACAGTGACCGCAGACCTTGAGGACTGTGCTCAGCATGTGGTAGGTTATCAGCAAACGGTGTGCTGCTCCTTCTCCATTCAAGTCTACTGCTGTCACCTTTCCAGACAAGAGTCACCCTAAGTAAAATTAGAAAAAGGAATGCATAAGGCAATGCCAGTTTTTTAAGGTTTCTAAAAGTTGAAGAGGTACTATGTGTATGTGGTGGAAAAACTTACATGGTACAAAAGCAAACCTCTGTTCTTTAGAATGAATCATACCAAAGTGAAAAGAAAAACTGGGAGCATGTATCTCTAATACATAAAAAGTAAAGGATGACTATTAAAAGCTAAAGAACTCCTAAAAATCATGAGGAAAGACAAGCAATCCAAAAGAAAAACGAGCAAGATACTTGAATAGGAATTTCACAGAACTTGAAAACTGAATGGTCACTAAACATGTAAAGATGTCCAGCCTCTTAGCCATCAGGTAAGTGCATAGGAAAGCCACAACAAGACTGCATTTTATGTCTACCAAATTTATGCAAATTAAAAGTCTAACAATATCAGTGTTGGTGAGAATATAGAGCGGTGGAAGTTTGTATATCCTGCTGGTGGGATTTGTCATTGGCTTTTTTTTTTTTTTTGAGTTGGAGTCTCACTCGGTCGCCCAGACTGGAGTGCAGTGGCCGCTCCCGGCCACCACAGCCTCGACCTGCTGGGCTCCGGCGATCCTTCCGCCTCAGCCTTCCAAGTAGCTGGAATTACAGGCATGCGCTACCACACCCGGCTGAGTTTTTGATTTATTGTAGAGATGAGGTCTCGCTGCCCAGGTGGGTCTCGAACCTGCAGGCTCAGGCAATCCACTCACCTCAGCCTCCCAAAGGCACAGGATTACAGGCTGAGCCACCGAGCCCGGCTGTCATTGGCTTTTACAAACTCCATTTAGCTGGGTACCTATAATCCCAGCTACCTGGAAGCTGAGGCAAGGGGATCATTTGAGTCTGGGAGTTCAAGGCTACAGTGAGCTGTGATCATACTACCCCATTCTAGCTTAGGCGACAGAGTGAGACCCTGTCTGGAAAAAAAAAATCCATATTTAGTAAAATAAAACTTGGCGCTACCTATTGATTTTGGACAAGATGAAACAGCCTATATAAAATGAATATAGAAACACAGGGAGAAAACTGTAGAAGAGACCTGAGCCCTGCAAAGGCGCAGTTAAGGTTGGAAATTAAGAGATCTGTTGGTTTGCACAGATACACAGACACTTTAATAGAGAACAATTGGTTATCTTCACACCCCGAGCCCAGGAAGAGGGAAAGCTTCCCCCGAGGTTGGCAAACATATTTTCCCGTAAACAACAAGTCTTCAGATCTCCTTGATGGCATCCTGGAGTTTTACCAGCCAAAGGTCATGAATAGCTTTGATCACTAGGGAGTCCCCCTCCCGCAGCTATTGTTCACCAGATTTGTAACTTCCCCAGTTGCTCCTGTAGATAACATAAACCGAAGACTGGTGTTTGAGATGTTTTTCAGATTCTGCATTTTGGTAGACCTTCTGACACCTCCTGGACCAGTGACCCAAGACAGTATCAACACCTCTGTGATTTAATTTTCCTCTTCTTTGACCACCAAATTACCTTTAAAAATCCTAGCTTCTAAGTTCTCAGGGAAGCGAATTTAAAAAATACTTCTAGTTCGCCTCACTCGGCTGTTTTGTGATATTATGCTCTTTCTCAACTGTAACAGCTGTGTCCATCTTGGTTTTTCTAAGCAGCAGTCCTAAGAGCCTTATCAAACTGTAACAAAGATTCTCTTCTGGCTATGACAAGTAGTTTGTCAGATTAATCCTCATATTAAGAACAACAAAAGAACTAGATAATTTGTGGTTGTTTTTTAAATCTGTCAAAGCAGTGAAGGGCTCCCAAGACATCCAGGGTTCGAATGATCAAAATTCTAGCGATAAGGAAAACGCATCAAAGACACGAATTTGCAGTGGCATCTCGCCCTTGTGGCATTTGTCAATGTTAACCTTGAGGCGTAGAGTCTGAACAGAAAGCAATAGGCTTCAAGCTTTTAGCAGGTTTGCTGGGACAGGGAGATGTGGGTGAACAGAAGTTCAGGGCAACCAGCAGAGACAGAATCTCAACAGTCTCAAAAGTAGGAGAAGCACAGCAGATGGAACACAAAAGAAGACAAAGGAGTAAAATAATGACGGTGAGAGAAGAAAATCGCAAAAAAGAAAAGACGAAAGTTAGAAAAGCAAATTGAAGTAAACTTGTTCTTAAACTGACAAATGATGGTGACAAGTCAAGAGAGGAAGAGAGTTGACTGAGAAAGAAAAGGCGCAGTGACCCGTCCCAGGAACTAACGGTCACATCACTGCAAAAATCTCATGCGAGATATTCACAAACCGGACCTAATTATATCATCTTAAAGGCATAATCTGTAACAATGAAGTTGCGCTTATTCCGGAAATTTGAGTCGACGATAACACTAAGAAAACAGTCAACACAGCTCGCCACATTCATAGAAAAAAGACAGTAAAACATATACTCATCTCAAAGAATACAAAAAGGCGTGTAATACAATTCGGCACTCATTTACAACGAACAACAAACCTACAACAAAAACTATACTTGTGGGTGAAATATTGAGAGGTTTGCCTCTGAGATGAGGCACAGGACAAGGTATCCACTTGCATTCCGCAGTTGTGTGGTCCTGGATGGTACAATAAGGGCAAAAGCAGAGCGGAAAGTATGAGGGTTCAAAAGGGAGAAATAAAAATGTCCCTGCTTGAAGATGATACAGTTGTGCCTTCAGAGAATCCAAAGGATGTGCATGTCGATAATTTGAGTTAATAGGCGAATTCAGCAATTATGTAAGTTAGACTCAAGCAAATGTGTGCTTCTTCTGCCCACCTCCCTGGAAGGAGCAGACAGACCCACCTGCCTCACTGATGTGAGCATGGCTGTGGCTTGCTTTGCCCAAGGACAGTGGGCAGAATGAGAGTCTGCTCAGGCCTTCAGGGCTTCGTGTGCTTCGACTCAGTCCTCTGGGAGCTTTCTACCCCACAAATAGCAAGTAGTGTCTGCCCGCCCGGTTGCTATCCCAGAATCAGACGTGTAGAGTAGAGACATCCCAACAAACTCTCAGATTCTCATTCAGAAGCAGAACAACCCAAGCCAATTCCAAATCTCACAGCCTCCTGCAGGGCTAAACCATTGACCCTGAACTTTGGTTGATTTCCTACAGAGTGTTCTTGTGTGAATAACTGATAATTACAACATAATACTGAATACAACGTGTAACATTCAATTGCACATCTATATACTAACAAAAAGAAATCTGAAAAGAACATTTTAAAACATAATACCCTTTGCAGTAGCATGGAATTAAAATTTCTAAGAGTAAATGTAATAAAAGATGTGAAAGAAATCTATAAAAAAATTACTAAAGGAAAATAGAGAAGACATGAATAAATGGAGCAATAAGCCACATTCGTGTATTCAAAGACTCAATATGAAATACTATCAATTCTCACCCATACTGATATATAAATTCAATGCAATTCTAATAAAATTCTTTTTTTTTTTTTTTTAATCAGAGTCTCACCCTGTCACCTAGGCTGGAGTGCAGTGGCATGCTCAATGCTCATGGCTATCACAGCCTCAATCTGCTGGGCTCAGACATTCCTTCTCCCTCAGCCTTCCAAGCAGCTAAGCCACCGGCGTGCACCGCCACGCCTGGCTAATTTTTTGATTTACTGTAGAAACAAGATCTCGCCAAGTTGCCCAGGCTGGTCTCAAACCCTGGGCTCGGGCAGTCCTCTTGCTTCCATCTCCCAAAACGTTGGGATTACAGGCATGAGCCATCAGGCCGGGTCCAAACTTTATTCTGAATGAAAATTTATATGAAAAATGAAAAAGAAGAATAAGAATAGCCAAGAAAAACCAAGTTGGAGACTTATACTACAATATACCAAGACTTCTAATAACGTATGAGTAATTAAAACAGTGGAATATTAGTGCAAGGAGGGAAAATAGATCCTCAGAACAGATCTATGCATACACCAAGAGTACAATAACAGATGCTCTCATGCATAGTCACCTCACTAACAGCAGAGGTGATGAGGCAGTGCGGGGGGAGAAATTATGGCCTCTTCAAGTGGGTCAATTCGATATTTATGTGGGAAACAACACATGTGGACCTATATTACACCAAGAACAAAAACTAATTCTTGATGGGTCATATACCTGAATATGAACGGTAAACCCATAAAGCTTCTAGAAGGAAATATGCAGGAATATTTAGGCAGCAGGCAAAATTTGCTTAAATTGGAAACTTAAATTCCTAATCACAAAGGAAAATATTGAAAAATTAGGCATTAAAATTAAGAACATCTGGCTAGTCAAACAGTATTTAGAGAGCAAAAGAGGAATCTACATTGAGCTATCTTCCTCTATACACTTACAAAATAACTATTACATAGAAAATAAAAACTCCTACAAAGGACTCAGATATCCTTATACAAAAATGAGCAAAAGTCTTCAGACAGATTCTTCATAAGTGGCTAAGGAGCATATAAGACAGTGCTCAATATCATTATTCCGCAATACAAATTAAAACCCCAGTGAGATATAAGCACACACCTAGTATTATGGCCAAACGTTTTGCAAAATGGCAATACCAAATATTGTCAAAAATATGAAGGAAGTGGGAATCTCTTTCTCGCCTAGGGAGGCATATATGTGGAACAATCACTTTGTAAAAACTTCTTAGCAGTACCTACTAAATCTAAATATAATACAAGGATACAGCAACTTCTCCACCCTAGATAGGAGAGAGCAGGTCCCTTTCAGGGAGGAATATGTCTCTGTGGGCAGAAGAGACATGGTCTGCTGATACGTAAAGGGACACAGCCCAAGCCAACTCCAAATCTCACAACCTCCTGCAGGACTAAACCATTGACCCTGAGCTTTGGGTGATTTCTTACAGTGTTCTTGTGTGAATAACCAATAATTACAACATAATACCAAACACAATATGTAACATTCAATTGCACATCTACATACTAACAAAAAGAAATCTGAAAAGAACATTTTAAAACAATACCATTTGCAATAGCATGGAATTAAAATTCTTAAGAGTAAATCTTTAAAAGATGTGGAAGAAATCTACAAGAAAAACTTACTAAAGGAAAATAAAGAAGACATGAATAAATGGAGTGATAAACCATGTTCTGTTGGCAATAGCAAAGAGGATATCTGGTTATGACCATGTGGAACCACTGGTATCAAACTAACTCACTTGCTCTAAGCTACTACAAAAACTGGATAAACTATATAAGACAATAACTTGTAGACACTGGAAAATGACCAAGTCAGAGCTACCATCCTCGAGGGGTAAAAAACATACGAGAAGAGCTATACATTCACCCTAGCTTTCTTCCTAGGTACATTTCCCCAAACCAGAGCACAAGAAAATAGAGTGTATGCAGAGAGAATCAGTCTCATGACATATTCTATGTTAAATAATTCTAATATCTGTAGTTTTTAAGGGTCTGATTCTTCTGTTTGTTGCTGCTATTGACACTTGATCATAGTCATTTATTTCCTAGTGTCTTTGGTCATTTTACTTACTAATTGTATGTGACATCATGTTATTTAATACAGTATTTATTTAGATTATTTTGAAACTCTGGCTTAAATTGTTTTCTTCCTTGGAGGATTTTACTTTACTTTTATCAGAGCCAAGGGGACTACTGAATGAAACAAAATAAGAATGCACTCTGTTTATTTTGGTAACAAGATGCAAAGTCAATTCTGACATTCCAGCTTCCAGTTTAGAATTTCCAGGGATGGCAACTTTAACCCTTTAACCCAAAGTCAATGCTGAGAAGACAAAATTTCCTCACAGTCTCCATTTGTGGTGAAATTTTTGTTTTTATTTTTTCATAGTTCAATCACTGTTGGTCTCTTGTGTCTATACAGGAATATTCCAGCCAACTTTCCCCTTCATGAGTTCTTCAGACTTGATCTTCCACCCTTCATGATAGAAGCACAGTGGGGATGGTTGATTCCCACAGAAGTGTTGTCACCTTCACTGATTTACCTCTCTACATTCATTTTCTTGTCTTGTGTTATCCACACCTTATTTTTCCCTTTTGCAGGGGAGAATTGGTACCTTGAAAGATTTTCCATATTTTCTTGCTAGTCCACTTTTTTAAAAGGTTATTTAAAAACGTTTTACATAACACTTCTATAATATAAAATATTATTCTTTTTAATGTATCATGAAGAATTATAGTCTTCAGTAATGCTGATCCCATCATGGGACACTGTGGAAGCAATGTATCCATGGTTCCCTTTCTGGCAGAGTCATTTGGGAGGTCTGTTTACACGGCAGGCAGATGCAAGGAGTTAAACCAGAGATTTATTACTTACTAAGTAAACACATCAGCCCCTCTTCTCTGCTGGGTAGGTCTTCTTATCCAAGATGATCAACACAAAATAGATGATTATTTTCGGCTTCTCTTGTATTTGTTAAAGATTAAGTACTGTATCAGGAAGTACATTCACATGCTTCAAAATTCAGGAAGTAAAAAACAATATACAGTAAAAATCATCCCGTTAATTTTCCTATAAACATTCATTTTTCTTTACTGGGCAACCAATGTTTTTTGAAGTATTTAAATTTTTTTTAAAGATAAAAGATTTAACACCTCTCAGTTCTAAGATTTTTTTTTTTTTTTTGAGTTGGAGTCTCACTCTGTCGCCCAGACTGGAGTGCGGTGGCCTCGACCTGCTGGGCTCTGGCGATCCTTCTGCCTCAGCCTTCCGAGTAGCCGGAATTACAGGCACGCGCTACCATGCCAGGCTGATTTTTTGATTTATTGTAGATATGAGGTCTCGCTGCCCAGGCGGGTCTCGAACCCGTGGGCTCAGGCAATCCACTCACCTCAGCCTCCCAAAGGCGCGGGATTACAGGCTGAGCCACCAAGCTCGGCTTCTAAGATTTTTTTTAAAAGACAGAACAAAGATTTATGAGCAGGCACTTTAGCACCTCTTAGCCCTAAGAGTTTTTTTTAAGAGAGAAAATAGATTTATGAGCACCTAGTTTATACAAGGATCTATCTCACTTAATTACCATCAAACATATCCAAGCATAGAAATAGAGATTAAGTAATATGCGAGAAGTCAAAGAAATTTTAAATAGTAAAACAAGGAGTCACACAAGCCCTTCCCTACTTCAAAGCCCATAACCTTCCCAAGTCCTTGTTCTGCCCCAGGCTCGGGTGTTTCTCCATCAGCATTTGATGAAACAGAAATGAAAGCCCCTGGCTTGAGGGCGCCAAAAACTGATTCCTGTGCTAGGCCTTCATTAGACAGGAATATGGATGTTAAGTGAAACCAGAACTACTCTCCTCGTTTGTTATGTGTTTTGGGGCAGTCTTAAAGAGGCGAGGCATTCATTCTTGTAGACATCTCACAAACTGCACCTGCTGTCGCAGTGAGACACTCCCTGGGCTAGAACACCACTTGACAGGCTTAAGGCAAGATGTTGAAGCAAAGAAAAATGTCTGCTAAGATCCATGAGGATGGCTGCCCAGAGATGTTCAAATGACAATGCAGGCTGGAAACTAAATGTTAGTGCTGACTTTCCCCGATATTGCCTGTGTGGTCTTGTGGAAGGCACCCAACCATGCTGGGCTTCATTCAGTTTCCTCACCCTGAAGGACAGGGTCCAGTGATGTTCAAATTCCCTCTAGGTCTCTCTTTTTCACAGCTGAAGGGTGGAAAATTATGTTTATGTCTGCTTAGCCTTGGGATAAGGAGAGCTTTCTGTTCAGACAGGGCAGACTTCCCTGACAAGGAAGCTGTCAGTGAAGGGTGGGACTACCTCTCCTTCAATGGATTATGCTGACACCAGGACACCAGGGTGTTCAGAGAGAGGAAACCCAGACAGGTGTGCCCCTGAGGATTTAGCTTGTCTGAAAAGAAAAGCTTCCTGGAGTGGTGGAGGGGGATAAATCAGGTGTCTATCCACGCGATGGTTTTGTCTATTTTTTTCTGAAGCAAAAAACACAGGAGATTTAGAGGGAGGTTTAAGAATCAGACCTGGGTTCAAGTCCTGGCTCCACAAGACCCAGGAGTTCTCTGAGCTTTGGTTGAAAGTGAGAATTGAGTAAGCCTCCTGCAGTTGACTGTGTTAACGGAGCAAAGCCCTTGCCAAGTGCATGCCCTCAGCATCTGTTGTGTGCTCTCCTCTTGTGCAAAAGGTGTGCTCTGCTGCTACAAACTCTTCTCTGGTATGCATTTGGTTCATGCAGCTGCCAACCTGCCTCTCTGGTTTTGTTCTGCACACGTGCTGGGAATAAGGAACTTCTCCACTGGGGAAGGCTGTGGGTGGTTGCTAGTAATTACAGACACCTGGGCTCCGGTACCTTCGTTTCATTGCCCTGGCACTGGGGCCCTACAGTGGACCGAATGTTTGTGTCCCTCAAAATTCATATGTTGAAGCTCTGATCCAAAATGTGATGGCAATTGGATGTGGGGAGGTGAGTAGATCTAGATGAGGTCATGAGGGTAGAGCCCCCGTGGTGGGATTAGTGTCCTTGCAAGAAATGGAAGAGAGAGTTTTCTCTTTTGTGTTCATGTGAGGGCACAGCAAGAAGCCAGCTGCCTCAAACCAGAAAGTGAGTGAGCCCTCGCCAGACACCAAACCTACCGACCGGCACCTTGATCTTGGACTTCCCAGCTCCAGAACCGTAAGACACAAATTCTGTTGTTTAAGTTAACCAGTCTGTGTTATCTTGCTATGACAACCTGGGTTGACTGAGAGAGGCCCCAGTGATTCCTCTCTGCAGCCACATTGTGGTGGGGACCACAGCCACAAGACCGCTAAAGACCCTCTCAGGAAAGTCCTTGCCTGAGTGGGGCCACTCAGCATTCACCTGGGTAATGTGTGGTCCCCAGGTGTAAATTAGCTTAATCTGCCTGAGCAGTCTAGCACCATCCTCTGGGAACCAAGGAGAACCAACAGTAAGGAACCACACTGAAGGGGTTGGGGGAAAAAGGTCACACAGAGAGAATTAGCCACCCTTCAGGAAAGCTGAGGGTGCTGGATCTCACTGTGCTCAGGGGAAGAGGCACCAGCAGCAAATTTACTGCATTTCCTCACATTTTAACACATCAGAAATCTCAGAGTCTCTAGTAAGTATAGGTGTGTGTGTGTGTGTGTGTGTGTGTGTGTATGTGTGTGTGTATTTTTTTCCCTCCTCTGTCTCTGTCTCTGTCTCTCTCTGAGATGAGTTAAGTTGAAAGACGAATTAAGTTGTTGAGGATCATATGAGTAGAAGTTCAGAAGTAAGGATTCTAATACAGGTCTTTCTGGTTTCAAAATAGATGCTTCTTCTGCCCTGTGACACAGTGATCTGATCACAGATCAGAAAAAAACAAATATTTACAACTTGTATATTATATCAGGAAATAAAAATCTTTTCTTTAAACAATAATATCAGAGATTTGAATTCTCACATTTCCAATTTTCTCAGTGAATACAAGGGCACTTACACAATTTTCAGATTCAAAATTCACAGAGTTTTCTTCTTCCTTTTGGTATATATGTGTCTCTCTGTGTGTATATTTATCACTACAAACTGTTTTTGCATGTTCTAACATGCCCAGAACTCCACTCAGCCTGGATATGGCAGATTTCAAAACCTCTTTCATATCGTACTTTCTGTAGAAGGTCTTTTATGGCCCTTCGACACATTTATAACTATTTTTCATTACTGTATAGTTTTTGACGATGAGCAACTGAATCTACAAATGAGCAATGGCCATGAATGACATCTGAACTCGAGCCTAGCCTACAACCTCTGCAACAACCAGTGTGAAACAGTCAGGACCTAGTTAGCAACTGGCTGATCTTTCTCGTCTGCCCCTGCTTCCCACTCAGGACTAACCAGAGAAAATAAAACTTGCTCCCCAAACCAGTGACGTAGTATCTTAGTCTTTTCAGACTCATAACCAAATGCCATATGCTGGGTGCCTTATACACAGAAATTTATTTCTCATAATTCTGGACATTGTGGAATCCAAGGTCAAGGTGTCAACAGATTTGCTGTCTTGTGAAGGCCCAGGTTCTGGTTCATAGCTGGTGCCCTCTTGTGTCCTCACATGGTGGAAGGAGAGGACACGTTCCCTTGAGCCTCTCTTATGAGGTCACGGCTCCAACCCCCAGGGCTCACCCTCATGACCTAATTATCTCCCAAAGGCCCCACCTCCTAATACCATCACTGTGGGGGTGAAGAGTTCAATATATGACTTTGGGGGATGCACAAACATTCAGACTTTAGTACACAGAATGCCCTGTGTCTAGGAAGGCTCCTACAACTTCCCTCGTTAGCAACCTCCAATCAGAGCACACTTGTTTTCTGTTGCAAAATTTTCCCACACCTCTGCCTTTGAGTCTTTGCCAGATGCAAGCGGTGGTGGCTAACTCCCTTGCTTTAGCAAGTCCTGAATAAATATTTTCGTGTGAGTGGTCTTTATTTATTTCCACAAAGAACTACAATGGTGATGTTAATGACGAAGGTGATGCCGATACCCTTGGGGACCGGAAGCCAGACTTTTGTTCCTCATCCTGACTCTCAGCATTCCCTTAGCTGGCCCTCATTGAGCGCTGGCACCTGATTTATCTGGGATATAAACACAACACTCTTTTTATGATAGTTCAGTTTCCTTCTTGGGTTGCTGTATGTCTGAAAGCACATGGCTCTGTAATACAGCCTTTCTCATAAGAGCAGCTTCCTGGTTTAATCATGAGATACCCATGCAGCTATTATTGAGCACTCTTTTTGTGTAATTGGTAGGGCTTTTGCGTGCCACATGATGTCCTCGACACCCACTCATGACAGAAGCTAAATGATTATACGAATGGAATATAGAACAAACCCAGTGAGATTGGAAATGAGGATGGTTTGCGGGCTTTAAAAATGTATAAACTATTTAACCTTGTGCCCAGTCATGATCCAAAGAGTATCGTCCTAATCTTCCTGGGAGTAACCATGGCCATAGATCTGTACCACATCTTACTCAGAGATAGCCAACTTTATTCCGAGCTAGCCAACAAGTAACCCAGTTGCCGTGTCCTTTCGGTGGCATGCCAAGCAGTATTTTGTAATACAATGGCTCAGATGCACCGTTTCTTGGATGTACCTCCATGTCTCCAGTTTTATTAGTCCACACATCTTTGGTGTGATTCTTTTGGTCAGTTAGTCAGCTTGTCCCTCTATGATGGACACAAAAGAATTACATCAAAGATGCATGTATATTCTATTAACAACAGTTGGAGAAGGTTTTCCCACATGATCATCTTACTGGGGTTCCAATGAGTTTAATTATGCACATAAGTTAAGAAAGGTAAGTGTAGTTTGGTTGAAAGGATGGGTAGATTCATACCTAGTTCAGTCTTGGAGGAGTATGTTTGCATTTTCCCCCAATTTTCTTGTTCTGTGTTTGAAGTTTGAGATTGAGCTAATTTTATATCAAAATTAAGTGCATCCTTCAAAGCTGAAATGGGCTGATTTTCTTGCTCAGCCCTTTTCTCTGTCTCCTAATTTGTAGGGGTCTCATCTCTGGCACCACTTGGTCTTAACTGTAGTATGAGAATATGAAAGAGAGGTAATATAGAATAAGAGAAGCAGAAGTTGCAGCTGCATAAGCATGACTCATTCTGCATTACATGCCTCTCAAGGCTCAGAATAATTTAGAGTTTCAATACTCGTAAGCTTGAATTATTTAATTTCATAACACATATATGACTTCAGTCTGATTTTTTTCAAGTAATTCATGGTAGGCAGTCTCCCATATCATCAGAAGTTTCTATACTTGGAAATTGAGCAGACATGTAGTATTCCTCAAAGTGCATGCAGTAGGGTTGAAAGCTCTTCCGTTATTAATGGTCTCAAGTTATTGATTGTATTACTTATGACATCATCTATTATATGTTATTTCCATTTTTAATATTATAAGTAAGGCTGATCAGTAAGGCAGCAATGTAGATTTTTGCACATAAGCCATATTTCTGAAGTTTTGGATTACATCTTTAGATGCCCAAAGTGGGGTTGATTGGTCAAAGTGCAAGAACATCTCCTGTGCACTTGGTACATTTGGGAAATACTTTCCATGGAATCATGTGAACCCACATCATGGCAGGATTTCAGGAAAATGGGGTCACAAGGGGGAGAGGAGGCTGCCCCAGATACAGAGACAGCTTGAGTGAGTAGGTGAGTTTCTCAGGGAAAGGGGCTATGCCTTTTTCATGGCTCATCAGCAAGACCTAGTGTAGTCCTTGGTGTTGACTACTGTCCCATTAATTATTTGATGAGTAGATGATAAAGAAGTGTGGGCATGTTGGGAAAGCAGGGGCCAGGGGGTTGAAAAATATTGTGGGACAAGTTGGAGATGGGCTGTGGAGAGTTCTGAATACCAGAGCGAGGCGTGGAATTTTAATCTACAAACTAAAGAGAGTCCACATGTCCACAGGCCTGACACCAAATAGGATTAGAGGGCTGCAGGACAGGTAGGAGAGTCAGCACCAGGGGCCACAAATGATCGGTGCAGCCGAGGAAATTCCATCTAATCCGCAAATCCAACAGGGCAGCAGAAACCACAGCATAAAACATCAAGAAATCAGAAGGGTTCAGGGGAGAAAGACACAGATGGGACATTGTCAGGGGGTGTGTAGCAACATGCCAGACTGCTGCAACAAATAGGCACTTTGTGTCTT
>NW_007249809.1:0-7891 GCF_000164805.1 Carlito syrichta | reverse complement strand
CACATATATGCCCAGATGTTTCTGGTCCATTCACAAAACCTAAGTATTGCGAGATATCACGTAGTTCAATGTGGCTAACCTCTATCCACTCTGAGGTGAATTTTCAAAGCAGCTGGCCATAGAATGCAAGAATAGGTGACGTATTTTGGTGTATTTTATAATATTACCTCCATAAGACCCTAAATGCTCAAATCCTGCCAGATTAAAATGGTAAGAATGAAAATACAAACTCAATGCAGGACTCGGTTAATAACCTGATTTCCGTTATTTTTGGCACCTTTCTGGTACATCTGGATAAAGGACTATCAACACTCATTCCATACCTTTCACCATGATGAGCCATGAAATTACTGACTGGCTACTTAGATGAGACATCAAATTACTGACTGGCTACTATCTCAGTCAAAGCACCCTACTTGATTCAAAATCACCAATTATCTGGGTACTGATATTTTTTCTGTATTCTCCTAGCCTGCATGAAGGATGTGGAGGAAAACACCTACAAATCAGAAGGGCTTTCTGCCCAGGTAAGACCACCTTTCATTCTCATGAGGAGAAATGTAATTTGTCTGCATTCGGTCCTTATCAATCAAAGTTGGATATAAATATTCAACAAAGTAAATTATGTTTGACACATATAAATATCTTAGTGCTGTGGTACTGAGTGGCCCTTTCTTACTGACACATAGTTGACACAGATAGATATTTTTAAATGATAGCATTCACTATAATTATTAATGTGCAGGCATTTGTTTTAGCATCTATTTTATCCATGAATTAGGAATTGTAAAGTTTTCATCTAAATCTCTGGTAAAGGGAAATTGTGTAGAAAATGTTTATCTTTTTCACAACTTTAATCTCTTCTTAATTTTAGGGTCTTTTAATTTTGACTCAGCCAGGGGTCTTTTAAGTTTCAATAAAAAATATTAGATATCTGTGCATTGCACGGCATAATCTAATCTTTACACTGTGTTCTTTTACATATTTACAGATGCAACTCTGGGCAGAGGAAGCAGGTATGTATCTCTAAAATTTCTTACAAGCTGAGAAAAAGAAGCAGCTGGCTCTCGTGTGCAGAAGCTGCTCTAGGTTTCTATTCAGAAGGAAAATTGGGAGTCTCAAGGCAGAAAATCTTTTTGTAGGGACACATCGGTGACCAGACTGTACAGTATGAATGACACCAAATAAGTCCCTGAAGTGCTTTTTTGAAATTATTTTTACATTTTAAGGCTATCTCACACTTGTTAGCTTATAATTTTATATCACAATGCTTTGTGGACAGGATATTCTGTGAAGGAACCCTTGAAGTTTCCACCTCACTCTCTGAGGTCGAAAATAAGAGGCTCATGAAAAACTACAAGGTGTGCCCTACGAATGCCACCCAAAGAGGCACCTATTGAGTAATTCGCAAACATTTTGCTATATTTGGCTCTCTTAAGATGGTTGCTTACAGCTATGTGTCACAGTGATCTGAGGGAATAACTTGCTGTGTTTCTATCTTGGAAAATTAATGAAACTGGGTTTTAAGGTCTCAAATCTGACCTCTTTGTGAATCCTACATGTTGAGTTTTCTTTTCTTGATACTTTTTAACTTTAGAATCATGGGGTACATGAGTAGAGTACTTACAAAGCTTTCTTGCATGAAGGCAATATTTGTTCTTCTGAAGAGCCCCCTAACCACAGAAGAGATCATGATATCCAGTAGGTAGTTTGTGTCCCTTTTCTCCCTTTCACCCTCTCTGCTTAAATCAGTTCCCAGTGTCTGTTGTCCCCATTCTTGTGCCCAGTGTTTAGGACACACTTGTGGGTGACAACATGCAATATTTAATTTTTTGTTCTATAACAATTCATTTAAAATGAGGGTCTCCAGCTGCATAAATATTGTTGAAAATGACAACATTTTGATCTTCTTCTTCAATGAGGGTCTAGTATTCCATCATGAGTATGCACCACCGTTTTTTTGAGTTGCGGTCACACTCGGTCCTCCAGGCCTGACTGCAGTGACACATTCACAGCCATCCCAGAATTGATTGTTTGGGATCCGGTGATACTTCTGCCTCAGCCTTCCAATTAGCCAGTGCTACAGGTGCACGCTACCACAACCGGCTAATTTCTTACATATTTTGGAGGTGAGGTCTCACCAAGTTGCCTGGGCTGGTCTCAAACCTGCAAACTCAGAGAATCCCCTTCCCTTGGCCTCCCAATGTGCTGGGATTTCAGGGTGAGCCACTGATGCCCGTCTCACATACTCTTTATTCATACTACCAAAGATGTGCTTGTGTGTCAGTTACATGGTTACGCTATAGTGAATGGTGATAGGTTGGTTTGTTCACAGAATGCCATGGTCACTTTTTGTAAAAGCATAGAGATGTCCCGATGTTTCTGCTCCATTCACAGATTCGAAATATTGTGAGATATCATGTAGTTCAATGTGGCTACGCTCTATCCACTCTGAGGTGATTTTTTTAAGCAGCTGGCCAAAGCATATAAGAATTGGAGACGTATTTTAGTGGATTGTATAGTATTATCTACATAAGCCCACAAATACTCAAATCCTGCCAGATTAAAGTGGTAAGAATGAAAATACAAACACAATGCAGGACTAGGTTAATAGCCTGAAATCCGTTGTTTTGGGGGCCTTTCTGATACATCTGGATTAAGGACAATCAACACTCATTCCAAATCTTTCACCAGGATGAACACTCAAGTTTTTGACTAGTTACTATATCCTGCATAGCCAGCAGCCTATTGGAAATAAAATGTTGCCTAAAACTAGTGCAAATCTCATAAATTTGAGTAAAGACACTAGCAGTATAATGTTTAGTGATGCAAGGAAGGAAATTTAGCTGGATTTCAAGACAGGCAGAAGGAATAAGGAAATTCAAATGCTAAATCCCAATACATAGTTCAAGATCTTTTACAGACTATTTGCTGTTACGTAAGGTGAACATTAGCACTAAGTTAAAGTATCTGTATTATTTACTCTCTACACTTCTCTTTGGCATCTGTCTTTTATTCAGCAGGATGCCCTAGTAACTTAAGACCATGTGTTTTAATCAACCTCCTTCATATACTATCTCAAAACACCCTAATTGATTCAAAAACACCAATTATCTGGGTACTAATATTTTCTCTGAATTTTCCTAGTCGGCGAGGAGAATGTGGAGGAAACCTCCTGTGAATCAGAATCGCGTACTCCCCAGCTAAGTCCACCTTACATTTTCACAAGGAATATGGTAATTTTTCTGAATTTGGCCCTTGTCAAACAAGTTTAGATACAAAGTCCAAAATGTATATTAGGTATGACACATAGAATTCTCTTAGTGCTGTTGTACTGAGTGGCCCTTTCTTACTAACTCATATTTGACACAGTTAGACATTTTTAAATGATAGCATTCACTATAATTTTTAATGTGCAGGCATTTCCTTTAGCATCTATTTTTATTCATGAATTAGGAATTGTGAATTTTTCATTTAAATCGCTGGTAAAGGGGAATTGTGTAGAAAATGTCTATCTTTTTTCACAAGTTTTATTTCTTCCTAATTTTAAGGACTTTTATTTTATTTATTTATTTATTTACTTATGTATTTTTTTGAGTTGGAGTCTCACTCTGTCGCCCAGACTGGAGTGCAGTGGCCACTTCCGGCCACCGCAGCCTCGACCTGCTGGGCTCCAGCGATCTTTCCTCCACAGCCTTCCGAGTAGCCGGAATTACAGGCATGCGCTACCACACCCAGCTGATTTTTTTATTTATTGTAGAGATGAGGTCTCGATGCCCAGGGGGGTCTCGAACCGCGGGCTCAAGCAATCCACTCACCTCAGCCTCCCAAAGGCGTGGGATTACAGGCTGAGCCACCGAGCCCGGCTGAGGACTTTTAACTTGGACTCAACCAATGGTTTTTGAAGTCATCAATGAAAGATACTTGTGCATTTCACAGTTTAATCTACTCTTTACACTCTCTTCTTTTACATTATTGCAGATGCCACCCAGTGCGGAGGAGAGTGGTATGTACCCTGAAAATTCTTTTTGTCTTTTTTGAGTTGTAGTCTTACTCTGTCGCCCAGACTAGAGTGCAGTGGCCGCTTCCAGCCACCCCAAATTCGACCTGTTGTGCTCCGGCGATACATCCCCGTCAGCCTTCCAAGTAGCAAAATTACAGCCGAGCACTACCACGCTCTGCTAATTTTGGGTTTATTGTAGAGATGAGGTCTCGCCAGGTTCCCCAGGTGGGTAGCAAATCTGTGGGCTCAGACAATCCCCTCACCTCAGACTCCCAAAGGCGCGGGATTACAGGCTGTGCCACTGAGCCCAAGCGAAATCTCTTACTGGCTGAGACAAAGAAGCACTGGCTTCAGATGATTTAGGTTTCTATTAGGAAGGAACATTGAGGTTCCCCTGAGAGAAAGTCATTTTGTCAGGACACATCTGTGACCGGAGAGTACCATATGAATGTCACCCAATAAGTCACTGAAGTGTTTAATTTAAAATCTTTTGCAATTGTATGGCTCTCTTATTATTCTTGGCTTATAGATTTATACCACAGGGAGGTTTGGAGTGGATGTCCCATCCAGGAACCCTTAACAGACCCACTTCTCTCTAAGTGGCTTAGCATCAAGAAGCTCACGCTAAACAAAAAGGTGTACCCTAGGAAAGCCACCCAAACAGGTACCTATTGCTTAATTTACAAATATTTTGGTATTTATGCCTCTCTTAAGATTGTTGCTTAAGCTTTGTGCCACAGTGATCTAAGGGCATAATTTGCAGCATTTTTCTTCTTTAAATTTTAATGAGACTGGGCTTTAAGTTCTCGAATATGATGGCTCTGTGAATCCTCCGTGTTAAGTTTTCTTTTCTGGTTATGTTATAACTTTAGAATCATGGCGTACATGTGAGGATTACTTACACAGTTTTCTGGCAGGAAGGCAAGATTTTTCCCTCTGAACAGCCCACCCAATCACAGAAATGATCGTGGTATCCAGTGGGTAGTTTTGTCTACATATGTCTCTTTCTCCCTCCCTGCTTAAATCAGTTCTCAGTCTCTTTTATCTCCATTCTTGTGCCCAGTGTTTATGACACACTTGTGAGTGAGAACATGCAGTATTTTGGTTTTTTGTTTCTGTAACAATTCATTTAAAATGAGGTCTTCAGCTGCATAGATATTGTTAAATATGACATAATTTTGATCTTCTTTTACATTGAGGGTCTAGTATAGGCAAATGTAATTTGTCTGAATTCGGTCCTTATCAATCAAAGTTGGATATAAATATTCAACAAAGTAAATTATGTATGACACATATAAATATCTTAGTGCCGTGGTACTGAGTGGCCCTTTATTGCTGACACATAGTTGACACAGTTAGACATTTTTAAATGATAGCATTCACTATAATTTTTAACGTGCAGGCATTTGCTTTAGCATCTATTTTATCCATGAATTAGGAATTGTAAAGTTTTCATCTAAATCTCTGGTAAAGGGAAATTGTGTAGAAAATGTTTATCTTTTTCACAACTTTAGTCTCTTCTTAATTTTAGGGTCTTTTAATTTTGACTCAGCCAGGGGTCTTTTAAGTTATCAATAAAAAATATTGGATATCTGTGCATTGCACGGCATAATCTAATCTTTACACTGTCTTCTTTTACATAATTACAGATGCGACTCTTGGCAGAGGAACCAGGTATGTACTCTAAAATTTCTTACAAGCTGAGGAAAACATGCAGCTGGCTCTCGTGTGCAGAAGCTGCTCTAGGTTTCTATTCAGAAGGAAAATTGGGAGTCTCATGGCAGAAAATCCTTTTGTAGGGACACATCTGTGACCAGACTGTACAGTATGAATGACACCAAATAAGTCCCTGAAGTGCTTATTTGAAATTATTTTTACATTTTAAGGCTATCTCACACTTGTTAGCTTATAATTTTATATCACAATTCTTTGTGGACAGGATATTCTGTGAAGGAACCCTTGAAGTTTCCACTTCACTCTCTGAGGTCGAAAATAAGAGGCTCGTGCAAAACTACAAGGTGTGCCCTACGAATGCCACCCAAAGAGGCACCTATTGATTAATTCGCAAACATTTTGCTATATTTGGCTCTCTTAAGATGGTTGCTTACAGCTATGTGTCACAGTGATCTGAGGGAATAACTTGCAGTGTTTCTATCTTGGAAAATTAATGAGACTGGGATTTAAGGTCTCAAATCTGACCTCTTTGTGAACCCTACATGTTGAGTTTTCTTTTCTTGGTCCTTTTTTAACTTTAGAATCATGGGGTACATGAGTAGAGTACTTACAAAGCTTTCTTGCATGAAGGCAATATTTGTTCTTCTGAAGAGCCCCCTAACCACAGAAGAGATCATGATATCGAGTAGGTAGTTTGTGTCCCTTTCCTCCCTTTCGCCCTCTCAGCTTAAATCAGTTCCCAGTGTCTGTTGTCCCCATTCTTGTACCCAGTGTTTAGGACACACTTGTGAGTGACAACATGCAGTATTTAATTTTTTGTTCTATAACAATTCATTTAAAATGAGGGTCTCCAGCTGCATAAATATTGTTGAAAATGACAACATTTTGATCTTCTTCTTCAATGAGGGTCTAGTATTCCATCATGAGTATGCCACATTTTTTTTTAAGTTGCGGTCACACTCGGTCCTCCAGGCCTGACTGTAGTGACACATTCACAGCCATCCCAGAATTGATTGATTGGGGCTCCGGTGATACTCTGCCTCAGCCTTCCAATTAGCCAGTGCTACAGGTGCACGCTACCACAGCTGGCTAATTTCTTACATATTTTGGAGGTGAGGTCTCACCAAGTTGCCTGGGCTGGTTTAAAACCTGCAAAGTCAGAGAATCCCCTTCCCTTGGCCTCCCAATGTGCTGGGATTTCAGGGTGAGCCACTGATCCCCATCTCACATACTCTTTATTCATACTACCAAAGATGTGCTTGGGTGTCGGTTACATGGTTACGCTATAGTGAATGGTGATAAGTTGGTTTCCTCACAGAATGCCACGATCACTTTTTGTAAAAGCATAGAGATGTCCAGATGTTTCTGCTCCATTCACAGATTCGAACTATGTGAGATATCATGTAGTTCAATGTGGCTACGCTCTATGCACTGTGAGGTGATTTTTTTAAGCAGCTGGTCAAAGCATATAAGAATTGGAGACATATTTTAGTGGATTGTATATTATTATCTACATAAGCCCCCAAACACTCAAATCCTGCCAGATTAAAGTGGTAAGAATGAAAATACAAACACAATGCAGGACTAGGTTAATAGCCTGAAATCCATTGTTTTGGGGGCCTTTCTGATACATCTGGATTAAGGACAATCAACACTCATTCCAAATCTTTCACCAGGATGAACACTCAAGTTTTTGACTAGTTACTATATCCTGAATAGCCACCAGCCTATTGGAAATAAAATGTTGCCTAAAACTAGTGCAAATCTCATAAATTTGAGTAAAGACACTAGCAGGATAATGTTTAGTGATGCAAGGAAGGAAATTTAGCTGGATTTCAAGACAGGCAGAAGGAATAAGGAAATTCAAATGCTAAATCCCAATACATAGTTCAAGATCTTTTACAGACTATCTGCTGTTACGTAAGGTGAACATTAGCACTAAGTTAAAGTATCTGTATTATTTACTCTCTACACTTCTCCTTTGCCATCCGTCTTTGATTCAGCAGGATGCCCTAGTAACTTAAGACCATGCTTTTTAATCAACCTCCTTCATATACTATCTCAAAGCACCCTAATTAATTCAAAATCACCAATTATCTGGGTACTAATATTTTCTCTGAATTTTCCTAGTCGGCGAGGAGAATGTGGAGAAAACCTCCTGTGAATCAGAATCGCGTACTCCCCAGGTAAGTCCACTTTACATTTCACGAGGAA
>NW_007249808.1:0-13101 GCF_000164805.1 Carlito syrichta | reverse complement strand
GCGATCAAAACCACACATTAACAGTCTGGTTGTCACAGGTGAGGGGTTTGGGAGCTTCTGCACCCTGTAGTCCACTGAGGGATCCAGTCACACATTCCCAGATGGAGGCAAAGGCATTTAGGGAGAACTCATGGACCCTTGTGTCCCTTCTCCTCTTGGTCTCTCTGACACACCTGTCTACAACATGTAGAAATGACTTTTCTCAGTTCAGCCATCAACTTTATAAGCTATACAGAGGGCAAAAATCGGTCACTGATTCATTCTGTATGTGACAGTTTTCTTGAGTTTTGTTTTTACTGGTTTTGAATATATAATCAATACATATAAAACTTTGTGTCTTCTGAAGGTAGAAAGAAAAAGTAACCTAATGATATTTTTAAATTTCTGATGATTGTAATTATGACACCTAAGTGTGATTAGTCTTTTTTAGAACTGGAAGAGGGATGTTTAGAAAAGGTAGATAAGGAAGAACAATCTAGACCATGTGAAAAATACACAATGGTTATGATTCAAAAAGAATGAGTCATTGTGACATTATCAGATATAGGCATCGTGTGGAGGAAATATTCTTTTATGTCTTTTGAACTCTGGGTTTCATTTAATTGAATGACAAATGACATCAGTGATATTAAAGTGAATCTGAATGTTTTTCTGTGGTTCTTCCTTTTCCAGAAAGTAAGGCAGACTACAAGACTAAAAACCTTTGTCTTATTTCTGGGATTTTCGGAACATCCAAAAATATTTCAGGTAAAATAGGTCATAACGAGATTGAGATTTTTTTTTAGCAAATACATTAATTATGCATGAATTGATATATTCTAAAGAGAGGAGCCTTGTTTTAAGTGACTTTTTTCTTTTTTGAGTTGGGTCTCACTGTGTCATTCAGGCACCATTATGGCTCACTGCAGCCTCGACCTCCTGGGCTCAAGCGATCCTTCTGTCTCAACTTCTGGAGTAGCTGTGACTACCACCACACTGGGCTAACTTTGTGATTTTTTTTGTAGTTTTTTTTTTAATTTCCAAGTGGTCTTCCTGCCTCAGCCTCCCAAAGAGCTGGGATTACAGGTGTAAGCCTCTGCACTGGGTCTTAAGTAGCTTTTTTTAATACTAGAAAACTTTAACATATTTTTGCCAGATATCAATGCACATAATACAGAATTAATATTTTGTGTTTTACATTAAGCATATTATATTTGTGCAGGTTAATACCTTTAATACTAGGTATACTCAATGACAAGAATAGGATGAGTCCATTTATGAGAGAAAATTTTATTCATTTGTTTGATTTTTGAGTTAATTTTAAGTTGAGATCATACTTACATAGAATTTAAAAAGTCAAATAATATGAATGAAAATAGCACCGTCTTACCTTCCTCTTTACACATCCATGCACCTCTTCCCACAGGCAACCACTTTCAACTCTTTTATCAGTTTCTCCTGGTCATTTATCATCATATTGGTAAATAGTAGACTGCTCGGCAAATGTTTAAGCATCGTTCTACCTTCCTCCTAGAGAAGGAACATGTAGCTCTTTGGCGCTACTTTCTTTCCCTGGCATGCACCCTTCCTCCCCTCGACACTCTCACACTTCTTCCAGTAGCTTCATGGAGTCATATGACTTTGGCCCAGATCATAATAATAATGTTACTATGACCATAACTGGTATGGTTCACAACCAAATGAGATGTGCATTCTTTCATTTCTTTTTTGGTGGCCAACTCTTCATTTCTTCTGCAGTTTATAATTTTTCTCTCTCTTCTTCCTTTTTCATTTGTTTCTTTTTTTTTACTACAAAGATGTGGGGTACAATTCAGGGGTTAAGTATACAAATGTTGATTATGCAGGTACCCTTGTGAATGAGGTGTGCCCCTCACTCCTCTGGCAGTTTCCCTTAACTGCCAATCCCACCCCCCTCCCTGGCAGTTTCCCACTATTGCCAATCCCTTTCTTATAGTCTTATAATTGTTCAAGGTCTGCTGATGAGTGAGAACATGTAGTACTCTGTTTTTTGTTTCTGTGATAGATCACCGAGTGTGATTGACTCCAAATCCATCCAAGTTGCTGTGTTTGCCCTTCTTGATGGCTGCATAATATTCCATCGTGTATATGTACCACATTTTAAAAATCCATTCCAGCTTCGAGGGGCAACATGGCTGGTTCCATGCTTTTGCCGTTGTGAATAGAGCTGCAACCATTTGTTTATTTTCTTATGCTCCTGTTACAAATATAGTTCTAATCTCCTCAATGCAATCTTTTGTCATTTTGTTTTGGCACATTAGGTGGTTAATCAGATTTCTCTTCTTCCTGTAGGCATCTCTTCTGTCTAATAAAGTGGTTAGGAATGTGGATTCTGGAACTAGACCACCTGAGTTGGAAGCACTGGCTCCGCACTTTCTGCACAGGGGCAGTGATGAGTACTGTGGTTTGACTGTGTCCTCAGAGTTCCTGTGTTGGAAACTTAATTTCTGATGCAGCAATATTGAGAGGTGGGGCCTGATAAGAGGTGATTAGGTCATGGATTCTGCCCTCATGAACAGATTCATATTGTCATCTTGGAAGTGGGATTATTGCCACAGGAGTGGGTGTGGGCCTGTTGTGAAAGTGAGTTTGGCCACTTCTGTGTTCTTTTGCCCTCTTGCCTCCTGCCATGAGATGACAGAACAAGAATGTCCTTATCAGATGTGGGCCCTTTGACCTTGGACTTCTCAGCTTCCAGACTATAAGAAATAGATTCCTCTTCTTTATAAAATATCCAGTTCTGGTCTTCTTTTATAGCAATACAAAACTGACTAAGACAATAAGATGCACTAACTGTCAACTGGATCCTTAACTACACTAAAGTAGTTCTGTTACCCACTTGAGCCTATTAAATTTCTTCTATTTCAATTAAACAGGTATATACCTGCTGAAAATCCGATAATTTTATGTTTTGCCACAAGCAAGGTTATGATTAGCAGTTAACAATGCTTTACCTTATTTTCTTAAAAAAATTTTAGCTGGGCATGGTGGCTCCTGCCTGTAATCCCAGCACTTTGGGAGGCGGAGGTGAGAGGATTACCTGAGCTCAGGGGTTTGAGACCAGCCTGAGCAACATGGAGAGACCTCATCTCTACAATAAATCAAAAAATCAGCCTGGCATGGTGGCACTTGCCTATGGTTCCAGCTACTTGGAAGGCTGAGGCAGAAGGATCACCGGAGCCCAGCAGATTGAGGCTACAGTGGCTGTGAGTGTGCCACTGCACTCCAGTCTGGGTGATGGAGTGAGACTCTGACTCAAAAAAAGTATTTTTTTCTCCTCATAATGGTAATATATGTCCTATCCTCAAGTTTTTGATATTTGACAAGCCTTTCTTAAAACCTAGCGGCTTTAAGGTAACAACCTTTTGTATACAGCTCATCTGTAGGTTGGCAGTTTCAACTGGGCATAGGTTGGGCAATTCTTGTCTCATCTGGACTCCTTCATAGGTTTGTAGTCAGTTTTAGGTCAGGTGTGGGTTGAATTTGACCATGATTGGGCTGTCTCACATATCTGGAGCTGTGGCCGGTGAGCTCTGGTCTACCTGTCTCTTTATCCTCCAAGGACAGCTCAGACTTACTCTTCTGGGGAAAGCAGAAGTCCCAAAGGAAGATGTGGAAGCATCAAAACTCTTGAATGGGAACTGACACACTGGGAACTGACAAACTGTCACTTCTGTTGCAGTAGGTTGGCCAAAGCAAGTCACAAAGTTAACCCAAGGTCAAGAGAAGGTCAAATGGAGTCATTTCCTCATGGGAATAGCTGCAAATTCATATTATAGAAGGATGTGGATACAGGGAGGATTGCAGGATTGTGTCAATTTTTAAGTCTTTCATCTATGCTTGTACTGAAAAGTACAAAAGAAAAACAAGGGAGCTCATCCATCTGTCCTCCACTACTGTTGAATTTCTTTGTCTCGTTTGCTTTTAAACAAATTATTAAATTTATTTCAGTTTTCACTTTTTGTTGCAAGTCATGTTTGCTTATTTCATGTTTGTTTGTTCTTTTGCAAGGTGGTCTAGTAGATTTTGATTTCTTTCATAATCTTCTGTGGTAACATTTGTTGTAAACCTAAAATTCCAGATACCTAAGACAAGAGAACTACAGCCAACAGGCAGTGACTCCATTCTGTGATGAGAAGTTCTTGATTTAGTGTTTAGCAGCAAGAGGAATCAAAGGTCTTCAGTTAACTTGAAGTGCAAAATTACTCTTTAATTTGTTTATATGTCATCTGTGATTGACCTGATAATTTATTTGTGGATAGGACCTGGTGAAATTTTCTTATAGTCTGGCATATTTTTTATATAATTCACTTTTCAGGCTAAGTTTGAGCAGTAAGCAAATATCTGTTTTTGATCATTAACCTCTAGATGCTTCTGTTCTCAATGACTAAACTTAAGCTATGTAATAGGGTGATTTAGTTTTGTAACTGAGTAAAATTTAATACTGTGAGTCACATGCTCTCTTTGTGAAAAGTTCAAACATTGCAGGGATACTGTGTATAGAATTAAAATAATGACATGTCCTTTTTCATACTGCCTAATTTCCAACTCAGACCTTTTTCTGCATTTATGAGGGCTGACAGTTAGGTTCACAAACTCATCCTAGAAAAAGTGCTACGTTCTTTATTGCTGAATATCACTACGGTCACCTTGGAAGTACTCCCCTTGGGAAGTTATGCCCAAATAAACATCAATAGAGAAACAGGAAAATCTTAACCAAAAATCTTGACATGAGAAAAGAGTGTGCAAAAATGTTCTTGAAGGAGCTCTTGCATCATGCCAATGCATGAGATCACACAGCACTGTCTGTGAGGGAGTTTTTAGTCAGCAAACAAATAACTGTATTGGAGCACTCTCCCTACTCAGCTGATCTGGCCCCTGGTGACTGTTTTCTTTACCCAAAGATAAGGAAATATTGAAGGAAAGACATTTTGATGACATTCAGGTCATCAAGGGAAATACGATGATAGCTCTGATGGCCGTTCCAGAAAAAGAGTTCCATAATTGCTTTGATGGGTAGACTAGGAACTAGCATAGGTGCGTAGCTTCCCAAGGGGAGTACTTCAAAGGTAACCCTAGTGATATTTAGCAAAGAGATGTGTAGCATTTTTTCTAGGATGAGTTTGTGAACTTATTGGTCAGACCTTGTGTATTTATATACATAGGGTGAATATATATGACACATTTGCTTACATGTAAACAGAGTTTATATGTGTAACATAAAAATTATTGTACTACATTGTTCTATAACTTGATTTACAAATCTTTTTCTATTTAGACAATTATGTGAATGTATATAATATATAAAATAAAAATAACAGCATATTACAGATATTTATAACATGCTTTTCTTACCAATATATTTTAGATAAATTTCTATGTTCACATAAACAGATAATTTTTATATTTATAAAATTGTATTCACTTTATAATCATAAAATTTGTCCACGTGTGCCATGAATTCATCTTTCCCCATTATAGAACATTGAATTGTTTCTAAATTCTGGCTATTTTAAACTGTGTTGAAGTAAACATCTCTGTTTGCATATATTTGGGTATGTGCAAGAAAAAAATGATAAGTCTTGTTCTTTAATGCAAAAACTCTAGAGCCTCTCTCTCTTAATTCATTTCTTGCTTTCTGTAATCTTGCTGCTTTTTTCAGTTCGGCCCTGAGTAATAACTGAGGAATGGAGCCAAATGCTGTGAATTTCTCAATGGCATTTAGAGAGGTTAGGCAGTTATTGACACAGGTACCGTGGGGGCGTCAAGACGCAGTAAGTAACTGTAACTGAAAGCTAAAAATGAAGGGAGGACCTGTTTGTCAGGCATTTAACGTGGAAAACCCAAGAGTGAAAATTTAGTGTCTTTATGATCTTGTATATTAGAATATTGCCCTTAAAAAAAAAACTTTATTTTTTTAGAGACGTTTTAAGACTCACAGCAAAACTGAGAGGAAGATAGATTTCCCACACATCCCCCAGATGAGCGTGGCCTCTCCCATGATGGCATCCCCCACTGGAAGCCCACATTTATCACAATTAATGACCATCACGTGTCATTGTCATTCAAAATTTGTAGTTCACATGAGGACTCACTCTTGGTCTTGCACCTTCTGTGGGTTTTGACAAAAGTGTAATGACATGTGCCCACCTGTCCACCATTACTGTGTCACACAGAGAGTACTTTTCACTGCCCTGAACACCTTCTGTGCCTTGTCTTTCATCTTGCCCTCTCTCCAGCCCCTGGCAATCACTGATCTTCTTACTTTCTCCCTAGGTTTGTCTTTTCCAGGATGTCATATGATTGGGAATCATACAGTATGAAACCTTTTCAGTTTGGCCTCTTTTACTTAGTGATATGCCTCTAGGGTTACTCCATGTGTTTTCATGGCTTGATAGCTCATTTCAATTTAGAACTGAATAGTATTCCATTATCTAGATGAACTACAGTTTATTGATTCATTTACCTAAGGAAGGGCGTCTTGGTTGCTTCCAAGTTTTGGTGATTACAAATACAGGCATAAAAGACGTTCATGTGCAGGAATTTGTGTGGGCATGTTTTAGACTTCTTTGGGTGAATGCCAAAGAGCATGATCAAATGGTAAGAGTTTGTTGAGATTTGTAAGAAGCTTCCCAACTGTCTTCCAAAGTGGCCATACTATTTTGCATTCTCACCAGCAATGAATGAGAATTCCTGTTGCTCTGTCTCCTAAATAGTATAGTGTTGTCAGTGTTTTGAATTTTGGTCATTCTAATAGGTGTGTATAGTGATATTTTGCCATTGTTTAAATTTGCATTTTATTTTTTCTTTGAGTCGACGTCTCACTGTGTCTGTCGCCCAGGCTAGAGTCCAATGGCACACTCACTCTCATGGCTACTGCAACCTTGCCCTGCTGAGACTACAGGCGTTTGCCACCATGCCCAGCTCATTTTTTGGTCTATTGTAGAGACAGGGTCTTGCCAAGTTGCCCAGACTGGGCTCAAACTCCTGGGCTCAGGCAGTCCTCTCGCTTCAACCTCCCACAGTGTTGGGATGACAGGCATGAGCCATCATGCCCAGTCATTTTATTGATAACACATTTTCTTAGCTTAATTGCCATCTGTATATCCTCTTTGGTGAGATGTCTGTTAAGGTCTTTTTAGTTGGGTTGTTTATTTCCTTTTTTTAATTTTAAACTTATAGAGACAGAGTCTCACTATGTTGTCCAGGCTTATATCAGACTTTTGCCTTGGCCTCCCAAAGTGCTAGTATTACAGGCATGAGCCACTGCACCCAGTATGTTTATTTTCCTATTGTTGAGTATTAAGAGCTCTTTGTATAGTTTGCATAAACATCTTTTATCAAATATTTCTTTTGCAAATCTATTCTCCCAGTCTCTAGCTAGCATTTTTATTTGCTTGACAGTGTCTTTTTAAATTAGGTTAAAATTTTAAACTAAATTAAAAAACTTTTTTCCCTGTATTCTGTTATCATAAAAAGTGCCCATTAGAAATCCACTTTAAAACAACTGGACCGCAAGTGTCCAATGTTAACTTGTTGGTAATGTCACTTTTATATCTATGTCCACTGACTGGTTTTCTCTTTAAGAATAACAGTTAACCTATTATTTGTGAAGAATGTGTAAGGAGGTGTTTGTATGTTTGTGTTTAAGTAAGCAGAACACGTTAGATTATTTTTTCTGCTTTTTTTTTTTTTTTTGAGTTGGAGTCTCACTCTGTCGCCCAGACTGGAGTGCAGTGGCTGCTCCCAGCCACCGCAGCTTCGACCTGCTGGATTCCGGCCATCCTTCTGCCTCAGCCTTCCAAGTAACTGGAACTACAGGCGCGCGCTACCATGCCCGACTCATTTTTTGATTTATTGTAGAGATGAGGTCTCGCCAAGTTGCCCAGGTGGGTCTCGAACCCACGGGCTCAGGCAATCCACTCACCTCAGCCTCCCAAAGGTGCAGGATTACAGGCTGAGCCACTGAGCCCGGGTTTTTTCTGCTTTTATGATCTGCACTGTAGTAATCTTTTTCTAGCATATGGTTGTCTCCATTTATTCAAACTTTTAAAATGCCTATTAATAAATTCTGTAGATACTTTCATTAGGTTTGGAATATTCATGGTCAAGATTATTCCTGGTTAAGATTATTCCCTCCTCCCATCACATGTTCTGGTTGGTTGTTAGTGAAAATTTCTATGTTGATATTTTATTTGGAGAACTTACTCAATTCTCTAATAATATTTTGGTTAGCTACCTTAGATTTTCTAGGTGGAAAATTTTGTTTTGTATAGCACATTATTTCCAATAATTAATGAGAGGAAACATTTTAATCTTTTTTCTTATTAATTAGAAGTATGCCTTACCCTTTTAAAACTTGGGCGCTGGTTGGTAATCTTTATATATTAGTATGTAGTGAATAAAAGTAGAAGTTATGAAAATTGAGGTCTGCTGATACTGAGAGGCAGATAGGGAGAACTACCTCTTAGTTTATTTAGTGATTTGCATGTATATTTACTTTTTAAAAAAATAGAAATAAAGTCATCAGGTTTATACAAATTACAATTAAGAAAATTCCAATCTTTACCACTGAATATAGCTAGGGTATGAAGTGATTTAAATAAATAAATGATATTTGTCTTTCTTAAATCACTGGACTGCAAATTATGATTTCTGGCTATATAAGTACCCTTGAAGCCCTTCATTTTAGTAGTTTTAATGCATGAGTTGATGTGAAGGAATTTACATAAAATAGATTTCTAGTGGAGGAATGATATACAGTGATACACAGTGGCAAATATTGTGAGGTATATATGTGGGGATTGGAAAGAATGCTTGCATTATGTAATGTGAAGCCCACTTAGTGTATAAAAAGTAATTTGAGAAAATGGAGTGAATTGCTGGAGGTTAGTGAGAGAATTCTAGATTCAATTTTTGATTAGTCTAAGGAAAAGCAGTAACTATTTAATCTTAAGACTACATTTTCTGTTTTTAAATAAATGTGGCAAATATAACATCTTTCTTAAAATATGAAATTGCTGCTGTTTTTAGGACTTATGGTATGGATCCAGCTTGCTATGTGCTCATATTTACTATTTCTACTGAAACATATTTTGGGCAGATTTCTATCAAATATTAACATAGTGGGTATGACTTGGACCACAGTTACCACTTAGTGGCTTATAACAGAGCTACTTTCTTTCTTTCTTTCTTTTTTTTAAAACAAAGTTTATTAGTAAGGAAAGGGGAAGGAAAAAGGAAAATTCATGGTAGAAAGACCTGCCATGGGCAAGTTTTTCAAAGAAGAAAAACCACCCAGAGCTACTTTCTTTACTTTTCTTTTTTTCTTTTTGAAGATTTTTTTTTTTTTTGAGTTGGAGTCTCAATTGGTCACCCAGACTGGAGTGCAGTGGCCGCTTCCAGCCACCGCAGCCTCGCCTGCTGGCCCCCGGCGATCCTCCTTCCGCCTCAGTCTTCCGAGTAGCCGAAATTACAGGCATGCACTACCACATCTGGCTGATTTTTTGATTTTATTGTAGAGATGAGGTCTTGCTGCCCAAGCGGGTCTCGAACCCATGGGCTCAGGCAATCCACTCACCTCAGCCTCCCAAAGGCACGGGATTACAGGCTGAGCCACTGAGCCCGGCTTGAAAATTTTTTTTTTTATTATTATAAGATGTGGGGTACAATTCAGGGTTAGGTATACAAACGTTGATTATGCAGGCACCCTTGTTGATGAGGTGTGCCCCTCCCTTCCCTGGAAGTTTCCCTGAACCCTCAACTGCCAATCCCACCCACTCCCCTGACAGTTTCCTACTCCTGCCAATCATTTTCTTATAGTATTAGAATTGTTCAAGGTCCGCTTATGAGTGAGAACATATGGTACTGTGTTCTTTGCTTCTGTGACAGATCACTGAGTATGATTGACTCTAAATCCATCGGAGTTGCTGCAAAGCCCGTATGTTTGTCCTTCTTTATGGCTGCATAATATCCCATTGTGTCTATGTACCACATTTTAAAAATCCAGTCCAGCTTCGATGGGCATCATGGTTGGTTCCATGTTTTTGCTGTTGTGAATAGAGCTGCAATAAACATACATGTGCAGGTATCTTCTTTGTAGAATGATTTGAGTTCCTCCAGGTATATTCCCAATAAGGGAACTGCTGAGTCATATGGAAGGTCAATAACTTCTTCTTTCAGAAATCACCACACTCTCTTCCAAAGAGATTGTTCCAGTTTGCATTCCAACCAGCAGTGTAGAAGCGTTCCTTTTTCTCCACATTCTCACCAACATCTGTTGTTGTTTGTTTTATTAATGAGGGCCATTGTTAGGTGGTATCTCAATATGGTTTTTTGATTTGCATTTCTCTGATGATGAGTGAGACTGAGCACTGTTTCCTGTGTCTGTTGGCTGCCCATATATCTTCTTTTGAGAAGTATCTGTTCATGTCTTCTGCCCACTTTATAATGGGGCTGTTTGTTTTTTTTCCTTTTGGACTGTTTGAGTTCCTCGTAGATTCTAGATGTTAGGCCTTTGTCAGATATATAGTTGGCAAATATCTTTCTCATTCTGTGGGCTGTCTCCCTGCTCTCCTGATGGTTTCTTTTGCTTTGCAGAAGCTTTTCAGTTTGATAAGGTCCCACTTGTCTATCTTATTTCTTAAGATATGGGCATTTAGGGTTCTGGATAGGAATTGGTTGCCAGTTCCAATTTCCATAAGTGTGTCTCCTGCATTTTCTAAGGTTCATATAGTTTGAGGTTTTACATTTAGGTCTTTGATCCATTTAGAGTTAATGTTTTTTTTTTATTTGGAGTCTCACTCTGTTGCCCAGACTGGAGTGTAGTGGCCACTCCCGGCCACTGCAGCCTCGACCTGCTGGGCTCCGGCGATCCTTCCACCTCAGTCTTCCGAGTAGCCATAATTACAGGCATGCACTACCACGTACGGCTGATTTTTTGATTTATTGTAGAGATGAGGTCTTGCTGCCCAGGCGGGTCTCGAACCCGCAGGCTCAGGCAATCCACTCACCTCAGCCTCCCAAAGGCATGGGATTACAGGCTGAGCCACTGAGTCTGGCTTAGAGTTAATTTTTTAATGTATGGTGATAGGTAGGGATCCTGTTTCAGTCTTCTACATGTGGTCAGTGAATTTTCCCAGCACCATTTACTGAATAGGCTCTCCTCCCACCAGTGGTTGTTGGTGGAGGCTTTGTCAAAGATGAGTTGGTTGAGAAATTGAGGCTTTGCTTCTGGAATCTCTATCCTGTTCCATTGGTCTATATGCCTATTCTTGTACCAATAACAGGCTGTTTTGATTACTGTAGCCTTATAGTAAAATTAGAAGTCTGGAAGTGTGATACCTTCTACTTTGTTTCTTTTACTAAGGATTATTTTGGCTGTTCATGGTCATTAATGTTTCCATATGAATTCTGTATTGTCATTTCCAGGTCTGAGAAGAATGATGTTGGTAACTTAATTGGAATTGTGTTGAATCTGTAGATTGCCTTTGGTAGGATGAACATTTTAAAAGTGTTGATTCTTCCATCCATGAGCATTGAATATTTTTCCATTTGTTTGTGTCATCTTTGATTTCTTTGAGCAATGTTTTGTAGTTCTCATTGTAAAGGTTTTTCACTTCTCTGGTTAGGAAGATGTTGAGGTATTTCATTTTTTGTGGCTATTGTGAATAGGATTGTGCAGAGCACTTTCTTAATGTCTCTTTTTTTCCTCATCTGTAGCATTGGAATACATCTAATATCAATCACATTGACTTGTGAGGATAAAATGATTTAAAGATGCTTAAACAGTGCATCATATGTAGAAATCTCCCAGTAAATATTAGCTTTTTAAATTATTATTGATGTATTGGAGTTTTCTTTGTTTCTCATCAAAGGTGACTTTTTCTTCAGTGCTGTTTATAATGTAAATTGGTTGAATATTTGCTCTTGTGCCTTCACTTGCCTTTCTGTCTTCTCTGTAGTGCTGGAGCTGGACATGGGCCAGCCATATTTTCCTGACCCCCATGCTGTTTGAGTTCCTTTAGAAATTGAGAAGATGGTGGAAAGGATGTCTTGTGATTTTCAGGACCCTTCTGGTAGTGGCCGTGCAAGAGACTGCTCCACTGCAGTGGCCGGTGCTCCTCCGTGCCGATGGCAGCGGCACTGGTGACAGGGCTAGTGGTGGCGACTGTTCTGCTCAGCTGAGAGGGTGGTGGTTCCATCACTGACCATGGCTCCTGTGGCCCCTGGGTCCAGCACTCAGGTGGGAGCCGCTTCCTGATCGCTGGGCTGCATTGTCTCATCATTTTGACTCTAGCGCTTCCAACATCTTGTCATAGATTACCTGAATTCAATTAAATTCTTCTAGAGAGGTGTTTGTCTTCTTGGTCAGGTGCCCATCAATAAAATCAACAACTGTCATTCATTGTTAGGTGTGTAGTGAGGAATCTTGCAGCCTAATAAATGTATCATGTAGTTCTCATGTGTCTTTCTTATCTGAAAGTGATTGTCTTTTGTTGATGTGCTCCAGTGACTTTTTCTGTCTACTCTCTTATTTAGGGCATCAGTGGACACAGCTCCTGCTTGGTGTCTAGTGGGAACTTTTGCTCCTCATGGGTGATATTGTCTTTATGGACAAGGGACTTAAGATGTCAGAAGTGTGATGTGAAAAGTATTTATACCAATTCCTCGATGTTTTAAAGTCATCTACTCAGTAAGAGAGACTGTATTTTATTGATTGTAAGTTGCCCATTTTGTCCACAGATTTTAATCTCTCTGAAATTAGACTGTGACTTAAAATGAATGGCATGTTATCTTAACCATGTGAATCATCTCATCCATGGACCAGTGATTGCTATTATCTGCTCATGAACAAACATTAAAATCAGTACCATTACCTACAAAATGGGTATTCACAGCTTAGAATAAAATTCCAGAGACAGCAGAGAATGACTCTTTTGACAATGAGATTTTAAATGGTTGTGGTGAGATGGAAGGAAAGTGGGAGGGATGCAGGAAATCATAATAGTTTAACATCTTCCGATGCAGGGATCAAAAGTAGGCTGCATCTAATGGCTGAGCTAGCTTGAGAGCCCAGCATCA
>NW_007249807.1:442993-492659 GCF_000164805.1 Carlito syrichta | reverse complement strand
CTAAGAAAGCTGAAGGGGGGTAGTGGTTAGATGAATGAAGGATTTGTGGGATGTTAAAATTCCTGGGTCAGGAGCTTTCAGATGGTAACTTATGATGTGCTTCCTTGGGAGTGTGTGTTGAACCAAAGTAGAGATGGAAATGATTGGATTTGAAGATCACAGAAAATAGTGGGACTAGGTGGTCATATAGAACCTCTGTTGGCACACGGAAATCTTCCAGAAGAATGAAGAAAAATGAGAAGAAGAAGAAGTCATGGGCCAAACTTCTCACTGAATGTGAGGAAGGATTGATTTGTTAGAAAAATGGCAGAAAGGAGGAAGTTTAGAGGGCGACAAATTTGTATGCTGTCAGTTTTAAAGGATGAAAGGTTTTTTTCTTGCCTGGATATAGAAAAACAATGATATAGAACAAGCAAAGAGAAGCCAGGAGAATGTGGCAGTTGCTTTAGGAATTTGGGGTGTGAGACAAGGAATAAGTTTGTTCTTGAAAGAACTACAGTGAAGTCAGGTATTGAGAGGTCAACCAGGTTTCCGTTGAGATATAGAGGAAAAAGAGAGAAGATATCATATGATATGCTTCCATTTGGAATATTAATATGTACTTAGGATTCCAAAAAGAACCATTTAAAAAGCTTTCTGTTACCCTTTCAAGGTGATTCCTTAAGGACAGGAAGTGCAAGCGCACATACTTATCTCTGTATTTTGTGCCCAGGTAGGCATCGGTAGAATGTAAATTCTTTGACATAAGGGATTGGTCTTGCCATATTCTCAGCGCCTGGGATACAGCTTAGCAAATAATAGCCTTATAATAGATACTTTGCCTGTCATATTGTAGGTGATGCACATATTTGTGAAAGAACAGTATTATCCAGTGCATAGATAATGCTTTCCTTAAGTTTGCTTCTTGTTTATTATTTTTCTCTTTGAAGAACAAATATATGAGTGAAATAAAAGAGCCCAAAGTGAAGAGTTGTTTTTTAAGCTTGTATATCTATAAACTTTTTCAGATTTTCTTTTTAATTTACTATGAAACGGGGCACTTTTATTCACCATTTGAAATTGATGTCCCTTTTTCTACATGATTTTTTTATGTTATGGTAAAATTCATGATTTTTATTTTGGTGAAATACTTACCCAATCAGAGAAATGTCATTTTTAATGTTAAGTAGATGCCTAACTGCCATTCACTCTCACAGTGGGAAACTACGGTTTTTTCTTATTCTAATAGCTATTTTCTTAGTGCTGAAAGTATAATCCAAAGTTAAGTCTAACTGCAACTGTAACTTTTAAAAACTTGACAAAACAACTTTAAAAATCCAAAAGTCAATGTCAATAATCAGTGTGTTACAGCCAAATTGGGTTATTATACCCACTGTTCAGAACAACCAAAACTAATGCAGTCAATATAGTGGAGAAATAGTTTAACACTGCAAAGCAGCTGAGCAAGGAGGGCAGGATAAATCATTCAAATCTGCCTCCCCGAAGGTTCAGAGGGTAAGGTTTTTAAAGGGAACTTGGGGGCTGTTGATTGGTTGGTGATATCATTGAAAGGGTGTTGAGACTCTCTTCCTGGTGTCCTGTAATCTCTGTGGTCAGTAGAGGACTTCTGGTGCTCTGGGTCTGGGTAGGAGTTCAGATCCACCAGAGTGCAAAGTCTGAAAAAGATCTCATACCACTCTTAAATTTTATAGTAGTCACTGTCTATAAAACAATTCCCCTAGCCATCAGGTACTACCATACCTATTATAGAGATAGCCCAGGAGGAAGGTGTAGGGGGAGATGAGGTCCCTGGAGATCAAAGCCTCCTGTCTTTCAAATGACTTCTTGTCTCCTCAAGCAGTTTCAGGTCCATTGTTTAAGAAAGAATATGTTGCCAGCATGATAGTTCATGCTTGTACTCCCAGCCCTTTGGGATAGGCCAAGGTGAGAGGATTGCTTGGGCCCAGGAGTTCTAGACTGGCCTAGGCAACGTAGCAAGACCTCATCTCTACAAAAAATGAAAAATGTAAAAAAGTTAGCTGGGTGTGGTGGTACATGCCTGTAGTCCTAGAAACCTTGGAGACTAAAGCAGAAGGATCATCTGAGCCCAAGAGGTCGAGGCTGCAGTGAGCTATGATCATTCCACTGCAATCCAGCCAGAGCGACAGAGTTCTAGACTGAAAAAAAAAATGTTGATCAACTTTTACCCCCCTCAACCCAGGGATCAAGACATTAAGGTAACTTTATATAGGAAGTTTCAGTCCCCCCTTGAACTTGAATACACCTAATCCTGGGGTGTGGGTTAATGAAAGGGAAACTCATCAGATGACCGAGACATAGTTGAAGTTGGGGTTGAGCCCAAAGTAAGAAGAAACTTCTTTGCAATTGCCTGTATATTTTCATGAGTGTTGCGCTGGAGTCCTAGGGTTTGCATGATGAACACATTAGTACCTGACTTGACATCTTGAGGTACCCATGAGAATAACTGAGAAAAACAATCAGACATAGAGTCTGTGGTAGGGACCTTGTGTAGTCATACAGCTTGTTGAGAGATTTTGTCTATTCAGAATTCAGTTTCTCCTAAGGTATTTATATAGGTGCAACAGGTAATATTCAGGACTCTACAGACAGTCCCCCTGGTTACTCAACAGGAAATCTAATGCCACCCAACTGTTCAGGACTACTTGAGCTAGTAAACTGAAAGGCGTTTGTTGGGCCCTAAGGCTCTTTGCTGGTCCCTCAACAAATAACTGGAAGGAGTGGAAAAGTTTCTGATCATATCTCTGTTGGCATAAACTCTATAGCTAGGGACCAGTGTTCTTAGAAGACTTTGCTACCAGGTGTCCTGGTATCCTCCTGAGAGTCCTCTCTTCCATCTAAGGGGAGGGCATTGGGGCATGTTGTCCTTAGGATGAATAGAGAAAGGGGCCACAAAATGTCCTAACAAACAAGAGCCTTCTGTGTTATACTGTTAAGATGGTGATGGGACCATCCTTGTAGAGAAGGGTCTGACCCCAAGCCATAAACAATGTGGAGGGCACATAGGTAATGCTGCCAAGAGTGTGTTTATTAATAGGCTCATTCATAGGTAGCATGGACTTAGGCCAGAAAAGAATTCAGTATTCAGTTCAAGTTGTAGAAAATAACAAGTACTCAAAAATAGTTAGCAACAGAATCCTATAACAGGTGTGCTATAGTTTCATTTGAAGCATAATTTTCTCTCTTCAGTCCTCCATTTTTATCAGACTATTGTAGTAGGACCAATTTATTTGTAAAATAAGTTTTCCATAGTTTGATTATTTGTGTAAAGTGCAGCAATAATAATTATTTGCCTTAGAGGTTCTTTTTTAAAATTAGCTTTGTTGGAACTCTATCTATAAGGAATCTTAGATTAGACCATTTAAAGCTTCTCAACCCAGTCAAGAATTTGAGCCTGTAAACACCTCTACGAATTGGGTGAATTCCTCTCTTTGAGGTATCAAGTAATTTCGGGGTTCCTGGGACTATCAGTGAGAAAATTTCTTTACTTACTACAGCTCAGAAACACTGAAAGAGCTAAAAGGTATCAGTCCAGCCTTTCTAAGGGGCTTTTTGTCAGTACTTTGTAGATTTCAATCCTAATTCCTCAAAGCAGTCTGCTCATTCCAGCCAAAGCCTTGGTAAAATAACCAGTATCTCCCATCAAATCCTATTACAAAAGAAAACAGATTATTATTGAATTTATGCAAATAGCTATATGGTCACAAATCAATACTTACAAATAGTTTCCACATTCTAGAGAAGTCAGGTAGAAAGATATATACTTCAAATTTTGTTCAAAAGAGCATACTTTACTCAATCATTCAAAGCTAAAAGAAAAAGTTTTCTCAATTCTGAAAAAACAAAATAAAAAGAATTATCAATACTTCAAACAAAAAGGCATAAAAATGATCTGTTTTCTATTAATTCAGTCCATGCAATAAACTCTTGTTCTGTTCCATATTGGGTCAGCAATCCTCATAAGCACATAAGTTTTTTTTTTAGTAATAAGAGCACTGGAAGTCTTTTTCCTAGTCCAGTGTCCCAGTCTCCACTGTCTTATAACTGATTATAAACTGCTTCTTGAAAACAATTACAGTAAAACAATAGTTGTGGATAACAAAACTCTTAAATATGATCAAAGATACCATTGACAAGAAAATTTGGTTATTTTGTGGCATATCACAATTATCACAATAATCATTATTACTGATAACATATACTAAGACATATCAGGTGTCATACAATTTTGACATACATGGTAATAACACATATGGATATAACCCAATGAAAATTAAACGTCCTTTCATATTTGACAATGCTTCCTTATGATTTTAACATACCAAATAAGTCAATATGTCTCTTTTGGACTTCAGGAGGAAACTAACATCTAAGTGAGGACAAAGACTGAGGTTAGGACTTGAAGTTTTGATATTGAAAAGTTTGTCAAAAAACCTTTGATATCACAAAATGGGATCACAGCTCACTTAGCTAAAATGGTCATTCAAAGTTTTTACAAAGTAAAAACCTTTACTCTTGACAGAAGAGTCTTATATCTTAAACAGTAAGAACTAAGAAAGATAACAGAAGGGCAGCTGAATCTGTCTCTCTCCCTCCCCCCCCCTTTTTTTCCAGCTTACTCAAAAGGTAAACAAAGATCTTTTGTTATCTTCTGAAATTACAAGAAAATCTTTTAAAAAGAGAAAACCAAATTTTATCTTTGTATTAGTGTTTCATTAACACCAAAGCAAATTTCAATAAAAATTTATAAACAAATTTATGTAATTTTAATCAGTTTGACTATAAGGTAAGATTTTTATGAACTTATCACTTTTATAATTTTCTGTTAGAGAACAGACCAATGATCCAAGGGAAACTTTGTTATTCTGACACAGTTTAGATGTTGGTCTTGCATCGGTGAGCTTTTGATGTTACTGTTTAATTTGTAGACAAACTGAATTAATTTTATGTCTCAAAATCAGTCCTTCCAATCTCATGTGCCCCTCCTGCATGATAGTCCCTGGGTCTAAAGAGATTGAATATCTTTAATTTCTGGTCCTGTGTCCCGCAAAGTTCATTTTGATTATCACCTTCTCCTGGGCCTGAAGATGAGGCCCTGACTTGCTGTGATTTAGCAAGAGTTGCTGCCTCTTTCAGTCCTAGGAGCCAAAGCCCTGTAACTTAACAGCACAAGGATTCATTGATAGGATATTTATTAAAGATGTGAAAATCTCAGAACATCTGAATAAAACAGAATCATAGATTACTAGAAAATAATAGTTACGAGGCTTGACAATTAAGTTCGCGAGCACCATCCTGGAAAGGTGCTGCATACTTCATTGCTGAATACCACTATGGTCACCTTCGAAGTACTCCCCTTGGGAAGCTATGCACTGATGTCAGTGCCTAGCTCACCCATCAAAGCAATTTTGGAACTCTTTTTCTGGAATGACCATCAGAGCCATCGTCATACTACCTTTGATGTCCTGGACGTCATCAAAATATTTTTCTGTCAGTATTTCCTTTATCTTCAGGTAAAGAAAAATAGTCACTGGGGCCAGATCAGGTGAGTAGCGAGGGTGTTCCTGTACAGTTATTTGTTTACTAGCTAAAAACTCCCTTATAGACAATGCTGTGTGAGGTGGTACAAGAGCTCCTTTGGGACCATTTTTGCACAGACTGTTCTCATGACAAGATTTTCAGTTGAGATTTTCCTGTTTCTCTGTCAATGTTTATTTGGTCTGCTATACTTCTCACAGTCAGTCAATGATTTCTGCAATTTTTGCAATGTCTTTGTCAGTTCTGCTTGTTACTGGTTGTCTTGACCTCTCTTCATCAGTGACGCTTTCTCTTCCCTCAGAAAAATATTTAATCCAATTGTATAATGCCATTTTCTTCTTGGCATTATCGCCATAAACTTGGACTAATATGTCCCTGATTTCACTTCCACTTTTTCCAAGTATGACAAGAAATTTAATGCTTGTTAGTTGCTCTAATTCAAACTCTGACTTTCTTGTGACCACAGCTATGACCAATGATGACCAATGATGACCATTCCAGAAAGAGTTTCAAAATTGCTTTGATGGGTGAACTAGGCACTGGCATCGGTGCATAGCTTCCCATGGGGAGTATTTCAAAGGTAACCACAGTGACATTCAGCAATGAGGTATGGAGTACTTCTTTTAGGATGAGTTCATGAACTTAATTGTCAGACTTCATATTCATTTAATCAAGATAATGATAAATCTTTTAAAGCAATACCAAATGTTACATGGCTGTAAAAAAAAAAAAAAAAAACCTAATTCTTTAAAATCTCAGTTTCCTAAATAGGCTAGGCCCAGCGGCTCACACCTGTAATCTTGGCATTTTGGGAGGCTGAAGGGAGAAGATTGCTTGAGCCCAGGAGTTCAAGACCAGCTAGGCAACAAAGTGAGACCTGTCTCTACAACAATTAGAAAAAGTAGTCAGGCATGGTGGTGCATGCCTGTAGTCCCAGGTACATGGAAGGCTGAGACAGAAGAATTGCCTGAGCCCAGGAGGCCAAACAAATAAACATATATACAAACTAATGATGATATCATAGGAATTTTCTCTATAAAACATATAGTCTGACCTTAAGCCATTTACTAAGAGGATAACCTGGAAGTTAAACATGATGAGAAGGGTGCTTGAATTAATCAGACACAGAAGAGTGTTCTGGGGTTAGGAGTAAATACATGAGTAACAACATGAAAAGTTTTCTGGTTACATGGAACAATTTAGACATATCAAGAAATGCCAAAAGTACAGAATCAAGTTATACTAGAGGAAAACATTGCTTTTTAGATGTTTATGATAAAACATTTTAATATCAGGCCACAACAGCAGTTAGTACTGCAGGGATAACAAGGAGTAACAGGAGCTGACAAAAACTTAAGGAAAGAGCCATCATCTCAGGTTTTTTCAAGGGGAGACAAAGCTGAAAGCAGAAAGACACAGTAAAAGATAAACTTCTGAGAAGCTTATTAAGAAGAAATCAATGGAAAACCTTGTCTTATAATTTCTTCTTAATTATGACCAGTTTAATCATATACAAATCTCCTTTCATAAATTCCATTTTAAAAACCTGATCATGACTTACATAAGACATTTATAACATGCTTGGACTTTCCAATCTGTCCTATATTTCCCTGAAAAAAAAAGTCATTTTAGTGCAAAAATTTACTTTCCCAACTTTATATCTAGAACCGTCATGTTCATTCCTTTAATTAAAAAAAATTAACAATGCTTAAACTAGACAAAGTTACTTCCCCTTTAGAAAAGACTACATTCCCATTTTTTAAAAATAACTTTTACCAAACACATCTTATTTTTCCTTTTTCATTTTGTATATAAAACTGTTTTTTTTTCTCACATCTGATAGTTTTAATTACATAAATTACAATGTTAACTCTTAGTGACTTTTATTCTTAGGGAAAACCTAGGAGAGAAGTAATTAGGACAATGTCTAGGCTACTCTTCATTATCTTTTAACAACGTAAATTGAAGACAGAAGTTTATAGACAACTTAAGCAAGTACAAAAGTACTTCAGAATTATAGTTTTATATCTTAAAATATTTGGCAGAAGTAGTTTCTTAACAATGGACCAATAGACTCAGACAAAATGTCTAGATTAAATTCTGAAGACATTCTATTTTTCCAATAATTTAAAACGGAACTAAAACATTTAGTTGTTTTCTACTTTCCTGATACAACTGATTTAAATGATTTAAATGCTTACTTTTTTTCTTTAAGTCAAATAATTACAGTGCTTTAATATATTCTTACATACATATAACACAGACATACAGACACACAGACAGATGTAGAGCTCATAGATTTATAAGATTCCCTTTTTGCCAGTTTTCAGTTTTTTCTCAATTAGACTATCTTGTAACTCCCTGGTTTATTGCTTTAGGCAACCTTAGATTTGTATTTCTAAAGAGATAATTCTTAAGTTAAACAAGATTTTTTTTTTTTTTGGTCGGGATCTCACTCTGTTGCCCAAGCTGGTGTACAGTTGCATGCTCATAGCTCACTGTAGCCTTGACCTTCTGGGCTCAAGCAATGCTCCCACCTCAGCCTCCTGAGTAGCTAGGACTACTACAGGTGCACACCATCACACTCAGCTAATTTGATATTTTGCAAAGACGAGGTCTTGCTATGTTGCCCAGTCTGGGAGAGAATTAATATTAAAAAAAAAATAAACATAAAAACACAGAAAATTATACCATCATTTGCTTAAACTAGAAAAAACAGTGTAAATTAATGTTCAGTTAAGTCAGAAAATGCACTTTAGACAAAGGTATGACTTGTACATTTAAAACAGTGCAAGAGATGGTGGAAGATTTAGACCTGAGAGTTATCTACCAGCTTATCATCCTTGGGGTGTCATAGGAAGAACAAAGATTCCTTCCTAACATGAGTCTGGCACATTTTCTGCTCTCCTTAAGGGATTCCAGAATGTTAGAGACAATCTTAGGTCCTCTCATCAAGGGGTAGCAAGAGGAAGGTGGGGAAGAGAGAAGCAAATGGAGAAACAGACAACATTTAGTACACCGAATTCTCAAAAGTAGGATTCAAAAAAGAAACAACTTAAGGACCTTTAAAAATATATATTGTATATTAACTTTGAATCTCATTACCAGGTCTTAGCTGTATAAGCAGCTGGCATTATTGGGCTTTCATAAATTAAAAAAAAAAAAAAAACTTTCGTGGTACCCAGTCCTCATTTATGGCTGTATGATATTCCATTGTGTATATATATCACATTTTTTTAAAAAAATCCAGTCCTCTTTCAATAGGCTGCATGTTTGTTTCCTTGTTTTTGCTATTGTGAATAATGCTGCAATAAACATGAGTTTGCAGGTATCTTTTCTACAGAATGATTTGAATTCCTCCCAGAACAGGGATTGCAGGGTTGTATGGAAGGTCAATGGGTCTTGAACGATTATCATAATACTATAAGAAAGGGATTGGCAGTAGTGGGCAACTGCCAGGGGAGGGAACCTGCATAATGACCATTTGTATACCTAACCCTGAATTGTACCCCACATCTTTTAAATAAAAATTTTTAAAAATAAAAACAATAAATAAACAAATAAACTACCACAATGGAAAAAAAAACTTTTGTTTTTCCTTCCAGAAGTATCCTCCTAAGTGTCTTAACCAAAGTTATGGCTTGACCACAATGTACCTCCAAAGAGGTGGCAAGCAGTTTTACAAGATCAGAATTGCCCCAAAGACAGTTCAGAGAAAGGAGAATGTTATTAGTCATAAACAAAGTGATGTAACCCACATTTTTTATCAGGCCACATTTCCTAGAGTCTCAACATCTCAACTGATTGTCTGCTGACAATGACCAAAAGATTTTGTATGTCCCCACAGATGGGATGCAGAAATCAAAGTCTGTCCAAGGAAAGGAAAACAGATGATGACCAAGGTCACATAAACATCAAGTCAGCAAGATCTCATTTCACGGCCAAGAACCAAACCCAGGTCCTTGCAGACAAAGGGCAAAACATATTAGAGGGCAGTGCTCTCTCTAAGGTTTGTCCCAAAAGCAATTCAAAACAGAAAACTCTGAGCTGGTAAAGAATTTCTATCATCTGCCTAACTGGGGTACACAGAGAGGGAGAAAACATGAGTCTAGCTAGTGAGAAATGCTTACTCTTTGGTCAACCGACCAGATTCCCATGTTTCCCTCTCTGCCGCCTATAAAAGTGCAGGACAGCTTTGGTGACTTGTTCACTACACCATAGCTGGGGGAGAAGCAAAAAAAATCTTCCAATTTTGCAAGATGCAGCCCATGATGGCTGCATGGGGAACCAAATTAGCATTTTTCATTCTGGCTGGAGAGACAGCATAATTGTTAGCCACATTGCTCAACCTGAACTTGAATCCCATTGACCTTCGCCATCTCGAATCCACTCAAAGATGGGGGGGATGACCTCTAACCAGGAATTCAACAGGTAGTGTCCAGGCAAGATGGAAGAGCAGATGACCACTCTGAGTTAGACCTACTGAGCTTCTATCACCAGCTCCTCAGAACTCACCAAATGTCACTGACAAACAGACAATATAAGCATACTTACATTTAACAAACAGAGACAGATAAAATACCTTTTATCTAAAACTCGCACCAGACCAGAATCACACCAGATGTGTTCTTTCCAACAAGGTCCTGTTCTCTATCCGTGGAGGTAAATATTCCTACATGAGAGCCTCCCTATACAATCTAGGAAGATCTAACCAGAACTCACAAAAGGGCCACCATACCGCCAAAGAGGCCACTAGAGACCGTCCTAATACCTAAGAAAGAGTATACCAGAAGGAAGGGAACTATTGGTAGCATTTTGAACACTTATTGAAAACGACATCTTCCAATCCTAGAAACCATTTCTCCAATGTAATAAAAGATGGCATTAAGGTTGATGATGCCTTGCCAGGAAGGATGGTCTCAAAGACAATACTCATTTAAGAAATCTGGATGGCAGTTTTAGGCATGTCTCTAAATCTGCCCCCTGACAAGGGATCAGCAACCTGAAGATAAATGCCTTAATACAAAGGCCTTATCTCTGTACAGGTTACCAAATTGTTACCTCCAAGTTAGGTTCTTATGCCCAGAACAACCAAAATGGATACAATCATTGCAACAAAGAAAGAGTTTAACACCACAAAGCAGCTGAGCAAGAAGGTCAGAAGAAGTCACTCAAATCCTTCTACCTGTAAATTCAGAAGATAAGATTTTTAAAGGGAACTTAGTGGAAAGAGAGATAGGGGCTGTTGATCAGTTGATGATGTCATTGGAGGAGTGTTGAGACTGTCTTCCTGCTGTCCTATGATCCCTGTGGTCAATAGTGGACTTCCGGATGGTCTGGGTCTGGGTAGGAGTTTGGGTTCACCAGAGTACAAAGTCTGAAAAAAGATCTCAAATACCACTCTTAGGTTTTAAAATAGATGCAGTCTATAAAACAATTCTTCTGGTCATCAGGAACTACCGCCTTTCCTCTAAGCCATTATACAGGCAGTCCAGGAGGAAGGTATAGAGGAAGTGGGGTCCCTGAAAGTTGAAGCCATTTGTCTCTCAAAAGGCTTCCTGTCTCCTCAAGCAGTGTCATCGTTTAATGTTTATCAGTCTTGCCCCTCCCACAGGGGTCAGAACATTAAGGTGATTTTATATAGGTGGTTTCAAGTGCAAATCCTAAGAAATTCTATAATTCTATGTAAAGCATTTTGCAGATTGATAGTTTCATGTGCTCAGAAAAATGCAAGTAAATTTTGTTATTAAACATTTTTTCCATAATTTGGCTACAAAAATTATTCTACTTTCTTTAGCATATGTGTACAATTAACTTCAAGTTTATCAATGATATTAGTTTCATATACATTTGTTAGCTAAGTATTAGCTGTACTTATATGAATGACTACTGTAACTGCTTCTTTAGATTTATATTTTGAGATCAAGTATTATCTCCACTTATTAATTCAACAAATATTTATGGAATGCCCACAATACACAAGGGGCTAGATTTTTGCGAGGACATTGGGATTAAATTGATCTCAGATACAAAAATATTGATTTATATATGACATGCTATTTGTTTATAAAACTGTAGAGGCCTATAACAGAATATATCAATAATTTTTTTTAAATTACAACAAACAATTGAGAACTATACATAAAAAAAGTACTGTGTGTTTTGAGTACTGACAAAGTTTGTTCTTGAGAAGATTTGTTCTTTTGGATTTATCCATTCTCTTATTTCACTAAATTGTGTTCTATTATGCTATTGTATTCACTTGAACTTGGCAGGATGCATTATGCAAATAAGTGCCTGCTTCTTTTCTTATGTATCAGCAAGTGAGATCTCCAAAATGTCTGTGTTAACTTGCTGATTAAAGTTAACCTCAGACAAACAAGAGAGAGTACACTAATTCTCATTGCAAGAAAGATGTCAAGGGGTGTTTTGTATTCTTTTATACAACGTTCCCATTATATATGTGACAGAATTAAATGTTATAAGTATAACATGGCAAAACGCTGAAAGATTGAATCTATATTTTCCAACAAAAAGCTTCTTAAGCAATTCCATTGGCCTCACTGAGATTAACCATGTTGAAAACATTACTACTACTAATATATGAAGTCATAAGTGCCTATGAAGTCAAGAGCAGTTTTTAATTAAAAAAAAGTTAACCAATACATCTCCAGAATTTACTCTATAGACAACAAAGTCTATACAGTATAGTGTACTTCATGGAAAGAGTGCAGATTGCAGAGGGGGACAGATCTCATTATAAATGGGATCAATGGTTGGGCAAATGACTACCTTTTTGAGTTTATGTGACCTCACCTGGAAAATGCATATAATACTAACACATTTTATAGTTTAATGCTCATTTCCTTTCTATTTTCTGCATGTGTTATGAGTATCCATTAATTCAAAGATTGTTTTTTAAAACTAAGAAAGCCTGCACTGTATCAACATTTTTCACAATATTAAAAAAAAATTCTAAAGTTTATGTGGAATAAAAAAAAGAGCCTAAATAACCAAAACAATTCTAAGTAAAAATTACAAATGTGGAGGTATTACATTACTTTAAACTGTACTACAAGGGTATAGTAACTAAAACAGCATGGTGCCAGTACAAAAATAGACAGATCAATGGAACAGAATAGAGAATTCAGAAATAAAGTCACATACCTACAACCAACTGATCTCTGACAAAGCTGACAAAAGTAAACAATGGGGAAAGGACACCTTATTTCATAAATGATGCTGGGAAACTGGCTAGCAATATGCAGAAGAATGAAACTGACCCTTATCTCAAGATGGATTAAAGACTTAAATGTAAAACCTGAAACTATAAACATCCTAGAGGAAAACCTCGGAAAAACTTTTCTGGACATCAGCCTAAGCAAAGAATTTATAACAAAGACTGCAAAAGCAAATGTGACAAAAACAAAAATAGACAAATAAGACTTAATTAAATTAAAAAAGTTTCTGCACAGCAAAAGAAATAACCAAGAGTGAACAGAAAATCTCTGTAATGGAAAAAAATATGGACAAATTATGCCTTAAAGGATTAGTATCCAGAATCTACAAGGAACTCAACCCACTCAACATGAAAAAGACAAACAATCCCATCAAAAAGTGAGCAAAAGACATGAAGACACATAAGTGCACAACAAACATTAAAAAATTCTCAACATCACTAATCATTAGAGAAATGCAAATTAAAACCACAATAAGATATCACCTCACACCAGTCAGAATGGTTATTATTAAAAGTCAAAGAACAGATATTGGCATGGATATAGAGCATTCTGAAGAAGTAAATAATTTATACTATTAGATTTCAAGCTCATTAGAAAACTATATTCATTAAGGCGGTGTGGTAGTTGTACAGAGACAAATAGGCCATGGAGCAGAACAAAAAGTCTACAGACAGAACAACACATGTATGGGGTGTGGGAGAAAAAGAGAATTTTCAATAAAGAGTATTAGAATGATTGAATATACTTATAGAAAGAAAACAAAGATTTAGCATTTGCTCCAATTGAAAGGACAAGCCATTATTGGCTTTTCAGCACTGGAATGACATGATTGGACTTATTTTTTGACAAGATTCCTTGCTGCTTTTGGAGAATAAGCTGCAAGGCCTGGGGCGGGATGAAGGTAAAAGGTAGAAGCAAGGAGGAAAGTTAGGAAGTAGAGGTCACTGTCATGAAATGGGTGATTAGACCATGGTGGTGGTAGGGAGGGTGATGAGAAATGTTTGATTCATGGACATATTATTATGGTAGACTCAAAAGAATTTGCCTCAGATGTGGAGTGAAAGAAACTGAAAAAAACATCAAAGATAATATAAGTTTTCTGGCCCTTGAAACTGAAGGTATGCAGTTATCTTAAATTTTGATACTAAAGGTATGGAGTTATCTTAAATTTTGATGGCGAAAACCATAGGAGAAACAGTTTTGGGGTGAAATATTAGGACTAAGTGTAGTCACAGTAAGTTTGAGATGATTATTGAACATTCAAATGAAGATGTCAAGTAGGCAAATGATCTGAAATTTCGTGGAGATATTAACTTGAGAGTCATCAGCATTATAGATGGTATTTTGAATCGTGAGACTAGACAAGATCACCAAGGGAATAAGTAAAAATAGAGAAACAGGTTCTCAACATTAAGATGCCTGAGAGAAAGGAAAAGACCATCAAAGGAACTGGAAGGCAAAAACAGGAGAAAGTGGCATCCTGGATGCCAAGTGAAACAAGTGTTAAAAGGAGAAGAGATCTAATAGTATTAATTGCTATTGACAAGTCAAGAAAATTGAGCATTGAGAAATGACTATAGGATTTAATGACATGGCAGTTATTGTGACCTTGATAAGAGATCTGATGGAGCAGTTGGGATGAGAAATTGAATGAAGAAATATGTTTGAGAAAGAGTGAGAGGAGGACATTTGGAGATACAGGGAGTATGGAGAATTCTTTCAAGGAGTCTTGCTCCAATTATCAGTAGAGAAATGGTACAGAAACTAGAAGAGAGAATGGAAACAAAAAGAGGTTTTGGGGGGCCTTCGGCTCTTATTTTAAGATGGGAGAAATAACAGTATGTTTGTATGCCGATGTTATGATTTCTTAGGGAAGGAAAAATCAATGATGCAAAAGAGAGAGGGACAATTGCTGGAACAATGACCTTGACTCAGAGATTAGGGATGGGATGACCTTATTCTGAAAGCATGGAGAATTCTTTCATAGAAATAGGAGAGCAGAGTTTAGGGGTACACACAGGGAGATGGGTAGATACGGTGGTGGGAACTGTGGAGGCTTTCCTCATTACTTGTTTCCTGGGTGAAGCTGTTCTTCATTTAAGATAAGGCACAGATGGCAGGACAAGGCAAATACAGTTCTAAAACATTGTAATTATAACCCCTTCCCAGCAGGTTTACCTCACTTACACTGACAGTTATTTCTAATGATTCCAGGGCCTTTTGAACAGCAAAGGGGATTTATCTGACAGGATGTTATATAAATATTACTTGTGCATTCAATTGCTGCTGCAGAAAAACAACCAGGAGTCTCTTCCAAAAGAGAAAAGAAACTCTAGTTTCTTGCCCTTTTAATATAGGGCATGCATCAGCACAACTTCTTCTCAGGAGTGTAGATACCCTATTAAGATGCTAATTAAGTGCTTGACAGGGAGAATTATTTGACTTTCCTCTCTCTTATCTGGTTTTCCCTGAATTTGAAATTTAGTCTCTGGCTACAGAATATCAATTCACAACAAAGATGTTCCTGGGAACATTCTCAGGTACATGCAAACAGTGCTTAAGTGGTTATTTGGTAGAAATCTCTTTCCTAAGCACCATCCAAACTAGGCACTTGTACTTAAAATAACTGGAATGAATCACCCCTGAGAAGGATTAATTTCAAAACAATGTGGCATAGATGTTGTGAAGACTCAACTTCATTCACTACTGGAAAAAGAGACTGTGCATAGATTTCGAGGTGTTTGTTTTTATGGCTGGTAGCAAAAAGTCGGTTGTTGTGATCCATAAACCTTGATCATAAATACTAAACTTTAGGAATTGAAGTGAGCAGCTGGTGGGGGAGGGGTGCAGTAGTACATTTTGCATATGGATGACTATTGATTTGAAATTTTGTTTTTTAAGTTGAGGTCTTACTCTGTTGCCCAGGCCGGAATGCAGTGGCCTGATCACAGTTCACTGCATCCACAGTCTCCTGGCTCAGGTGATACTCCCACCTCAGTCTCCCGAGTTGCTGGGACTAAAGGCCTGCACCAATACATCACGGTAATTTGGCTTTTTAAAATTTTTTAATTTGAACTTCTTCTTTTTATAATCAACTAGCAAAACAGTTAGTATATATGTAAATAGAATAAGGAGTCAGTTGTATGGATATTAATAAACTAGCTTGCTACCTGATACATTTGTTTATAAATATATTTAAAATGTACCCATATTTTAGTTATGTTAATATTTACAGTAACACATATCTATTATGATTTGGGAGCACAATCCATAAAAGAGCCACTATGATAATAGAAGGTAGTCTGGGATACATATATATAATTGAACACAAGTAATGCACAAACTGAATTATACAGTGCACATATGGATTATCAAGAGGTGACTTCAAGAAAAGAACATTCTTGTACAAAGTGCTTTATAATTAATGTTATAACAAATTCTAAATCGTGATAAAACTTTAACAGATGATAATCCTATTGTTACGATTACATCTAAAGCATTACTCTTTTTTACTTCAAAACTTTACCATATACAATTTTAGACTTTGTCCCTAAATAAAAATATATTATAAGATGATTTTTTTCTAGATTAGAAAATATAGTTTACTTAGAAAGTAAAGTAAAGAGAGAGAGAGAAAGAGGTGATTCACCTCCCCAAGGTAGGGGAGGGGGCCAAAGTCAGGAAACATGGCAACAACCATAGCTCCAAGAGCACATGGCCACACCAGAGTCTAGTAAGGCAGTTGACCAAGATGATTTTAAAAGTAATGATCTGGGCAGGAGTGGTGACTCATGCCTAAAGCCCTAGCACTTTGGGAGGCCAAGGCAGGAGAATCGATTGAGTCTAGTTAGAGATTAGCCTGGGCAACATAGCAAGAACTCATCTCTACAAAAAAAAAAAAGAAAAAAGAAAAAAGAAAAAAATTAGCCAGGTGTGGTGGCATACATCTGTAGTCTCAGCTACTTGGGAGGCTGAGGCAGGAGGTTCATCTAAGCTCAGAAGGTCAAGGCTGTGGTAAGCCATAATCATGCCACTGCACTCCAGCCTGGGTGACAGAGTGAGATTCTCAACTCAAAAAATAAAATAAAATATAACAATAAATAAATAAAATGAAAATAATGATTCTTAAAATAAAAGGATTAGATGATTATACTTTTTGACTTTCCAGTTTATGTTAATTAGAAAAAGTATTCTTCTAAATGAGTTACCTGTTTTTAGAGACAGGGTCTCACTCTCTTGCCCAGGCTGGAGTGCAGTGGTGCAATCAAATCTCACTATAACCTAGAACTCCTGGGTTCAAGCAATCCTTCTGTCTCAGCCTCTCAAAGGATTGGGAATACAGGGTTGTGCCACTGTGCCTGGATGAGTTACTTAATAGTCAAAAAAAATCACCTGAGCTAACATTTCGGATTTGCAGTAACACTTCTCATAATTTGAAAAATTAAGATATGAAAAGTATGTGACAGATGTGATTGCTAGATATGTAAGAGCAAAGGTATTTCTATATGTTAAAGCACAGTATTTATGAATTCCATATCTATATTTCTGCCTACTCTCTAAAATGTATTTTTAATCCCAAATCAATATTCATGGCACTTTTTCATACATTTGTGGACATGCACAGAGTGGCAAAAATTTTGAGTTGCCTGTCATGCAGCTAAGGTTGGGCACCAAGGTGCTCTGCCTTCTTATTTCAGCTCTCATTGATATAAGCAAGTATCTTATTTTGGTCTACTTGGTGCCCTGCTTTTCACATTTTTGTGCTTTTCCATTGGTGATTTTGCTGTTTATAACAGCCCCCAAGTGTAGTGCTGAAAAGTCTGGTATTTCCTAGGTGCAAAGAGGCTGTGGTGTAACATAGGGAGAAAAATACACGCATTAGATATACTTTATTCAGGCATGAGTTGAAATGCTGTTGGTCATGAGTTCAATTTTATATATATCTTAAAAGGGGAAGCAACAATTGATATTTTTAAAGGGTTCTTTAAACAAAAACAAACACAAGACAACGTTATGCACAGATTAATGGACAAAAATGTGATCAGAGGCTTACATGAACCTGTATTTCCCTTGGGAGCAGTGGCTCAGTGTTTGCTAATTTAGTGTTTGTGGCAACTTGATAGAACATAACTACCTCTAATAACAAGAAGAGACTGCTTATGTATTCTATTTTATAGTACAATCAAACATAATATACTAGTTTAATGAAAAACTATGAAAATTATAATTGTGAATATATTTTCAAATTTCAGAAATCAGATTTTTCACTCTTTCATATACCACTTGGCTATGAATTAACAAGTTTTACTTTATTGCCAGAGAGTTAATCATTTTTCTTTCCTTGAAGTTCAAAACATTGACTCACAGTTGAATCACAGGGAAGACACGTTAGACTATTAGAATAACAAAAGAGTATTAGGTCTCAGTTCATTTTTTGAGTGTTCTTTTTTCCAATATATTAAGCAAATCATTAAAAATTGTTTGTTTTCAAGCACTTTTATGCATTTAAGGATGAATATTATACATATAGTACTACTACTTAAAAGGTATGGCTTCAAGCTGGAAACTCAACCAATTGCATAGGTAGGAAATGTGAGCAGATAATATTCTCTATTTGTTATTACTTAATCCTTATTATATCCTTTATTTTATCCTTTATTACTAAATTTTCAAGATATAGTAACTGCAGTTGACACTTGAACAACAGGGGTTAAGGATATGGACCACACTTTCACCTCCCTGCAGTTGATAGTAAATTCTGACTTCCTAAACACTTAACTACCAATGGCCTACTGCAGACCAGAAGCTTTCTGAATAGCATAAACAGTTAATGAACACATAAACAGACTAGTATCTATGTATATTTTATGCATTCCCGACCTACCTTCCTCTTAATGTTTTCAGTATTTCTAGGCTACATGGTTCATGTGTGATTTTTTTTCAAATTGTCACAAACCTCTCTCAAGTTTTCCAATCTATTTATTGAAAAAATGGTGTATAAGTGATCCTCACAATTCAGACTCATGTTGTTCAAGGTCAACTCTGTATCAGTTGGCTCCATATCTCATTCTGCCTTTTCTCTTCCCTCAGTGATGTCACTGTCAATGCAGAAGACTAGTCTACAAATGGTTCATAGTTCCTCAGTACCTTGAACACCAATCACCTTCATCTCTGTTCTCATACACCAGTTCATTGGTATATATTATGCAAATGGAAACTTCAAATCATATCACTCTCCAATAAGAATCTTTCTTTGTTCCTTGACTTCTTCGTATTCCCCTAATCTTTTCTTCCTTCCCTAGACTATCCTAAACACTAGCCTATCATATTAACCTTTTAACAATACCCTCAATTAACTTGCCATTGGTCCATCACCACATACACCAACACTTTCCTTGGTCCCCAAGAGGCCACTCTCTCTAACTTTTTATCCTACACATCTTTTTTTTTTTTTAAAGATGTGGGGTACAATTCAGGGTTAGGTATACAGATGTTCATTATGCAGGTACCCTTGTTGATGAGGTGTGCCCCTCACCCCCGGTAATTTCCCTCAACTGCCAATCCCACCCCTCCTTCCCTCGTAGTTTTCCACTACTGCCAATTCCTTTCTTATAGTATTATGATAATTGTTCAAGTTCTGCTTGTGAAAACATATGATACTCTGCTCTTTGTTTCTGTGATAGATCACTGACTATTATAGACTCTAAGTCCATCCAAGTTGCTGTGAAGTTCATAATTTTGTCCTTTTTTGTGACTGCATAATATTCCGTTGTATATATGTACCACATTTTTTTTTATCCAGTTCGGCTTCGATGGGCAGCATGGTTGGTTGCATGTTTTTGCTATTGTGAATAGAGCTGCAGCAAACATGTGTGTGCAGGTATCTATTTTATAGAATGATTTGCATTCCTCTGGATATATTCCCAGTAGGGGGATTGCTGGGTCATATGGAAGGTCAATTTCTCATTCTTTCAGAAATCACAACACTGTCTTCCAAAGAGGTTGCACTAGTTTGCATTCCCATCAGCAGTGTAGAAGCATCCCTTTTTCTCCACATCCTCACCAGCATCTGTTGTTGTTTGTTTTGTGATTATCCTACACATCTTAGTGCTCTATGTCTTCATTTGACTCGCTTCCTCTGAAAATCCTCTAAGAACTGATGTTTCCTAACGTTCAAGCCTTGGATTCCTGAACTTTTCACTCTACATGCTTGCCTTGTGTGATCACACCAATTGCATGGGTTCAACTACAACCTTTATCCGGATTATTCCCAAATGAATATTTTCAGCCCAGATTCCTTTCCTGAACATCCTATGCATATATAAACTCACTGCCTTAGGTAGTTGCACCTGGGTATCTCACCAGTGGGCCCTTAAAACTCAGTCTATGTCTTAATCATCAACCACTTTTCAAAATCATTCCCCTTGTGCTATGACCTTCACAAGTCCTTTTCAGCCTTTTATTCCTCCCCTTAGGGTATAGGGAGCTGGAGTTGGGCAAATTGTCTTTCCCCAAGTTCAATAAGGCTCTGGTATGTCTTTTCCTTGCTGAATGGGGCTTTGTTATGGAGAACTCTCTGGCCTTCTTTTAAAATGGTTACTTTTCCCCTCTCTTGGCCAAACACAAAGTTTCTTTATTTCTATTTCTTTTCCTCTGGTCTATATAAGAACATGATGGGGCTCCTGGAGGTAAAACCCATGAAAGGGTAGGACTCGCTCTTAAACTGGAATGTTAGGCATTTTTAATTCTTAAGCGCATTCACACCATTAACCCTCCAGTGAATTGAAGTTAACATATAAGTGTTACTACCAGTTACTGGCCCCAGGAGTTTCTGTCTCAGGTGAGCTGAGCAACAGTCTCCATATTTGCCTGCCTCAACAGTCTTCAGGGTGGTAGTTTGTCTTGTGACCTCAATTCTCTGAGACATCTAAGAAAAGTTAATTTTCTGTCTGGCTAGCTTTTCTTGTTTTGAGGAGGCTAGTGATGATTTGCAAGCACTTTACATGTTGAGACATGTTGAAGGGAAAACCAGAGGTTCCTTTGACCAATATAACTTTTTGGTATAGTGTAGTCTAAAACGTTGAGGTCATTCATGACAGCTTATAGATTTTTCCTCCAAATTACACTTTTATTTTATTGATGTAATTATAATTTAGGTATCTCATATTTCTTATCAGAAGAACTGCCATTTTGCATACAACCTGTAATTAGTAACTTTTAGCAACCCAAAAACTTATTCATAAATATTTTATAAAATGTTAAATGTAATGTATTATATACAGTGTACTGAAAACTGTTTTTATTTATTCTATAATTTGCTAGTGAAAACCACACTGAGGCACTCTGCCTTTTTTTATATGCAGGTCTAAGGACTTGAAGTTCAATGTTCCAAGTTTCTCAGAAGAAGATAACTTAAGTTGTAGCCACTAACTTGTTAAAGTAGAAACAAAAGGAATGCTTAGGAGCTGAATGCTTAGGGTCCTCCTATCGTCCCAGAGATAATATATTTTTACCATAAAAATTACTGATGGAATTGATGACAATTTATGGCTGCTCAGAAGTCATCTTGGTACTTTAAAGATTGCTTTATTAATAGAGACCAAGAGCCTTTATTTGGCAGAATGTAAATAAAGTAAATAAAATGTAAAATGTGTTGCTGCAAAGTCTTCTAAGGGGAATAATGGTCAGCTCACAGTAGCCCTGGATGCTCCCAGGTTTTCCTGTGACACCGTGAAGAACTGTGTCTATTTTCCTCTGTATCACTTTGGGGTGTTTTGGAAAATGGGTAAACACCTGGTGCTATATAAAAGACATAAGTTAGCCGGGCTTGGTGGCTCAGCCTGTAATCCTGTGCCTTTGGGAGGCTGAGGTGAGTGGATTGCCCGAGACCACGGGTTCGAGACCCGCCTGGGCAGCGAGACCTCATCTCTACAATATATCAAAAAATCAGCCGGGCGTGGTGGCACATGCCTGTAATTCCAGCTACTTGGAAGGCTGAGGCGGAAGAATCGCCGGAGCCCAGCAGGTCGAGGCTGCTGTGGCCGGGAGCGGCCACTGCACTCCAGTCTGGGTGATAGAGTGAGACTCTAACTCAAAAAATAAATAAATAAATAAATAAATAAATAAATAAATAAATAAATAAATAAAAGACATAAGTTTATAGAATGAGTGCTGAATTTACAATTTATTTTTAAGATTGTTGCAAATTGTTTATGGAACCATTAGATACCAAAATGACCATATATTGCATTAAGAAAGGAGGTCAAAATGGTCAATAATTCAAAAATTTGAAGTGTGAGTTCAGCACTTGTCTTCAAATAATGAGAATATAAGAATATATCTATATGTGGATATTTGAACTCACCTCTTGGATTGTGAAAAGCATAGAGGCAATACAAAGAAACACATCTATAACTTGTATTACTGTCTTACACAAATGAGTTAAAATTGTGCACAGGATAAGCAAAAATATGTTCACATCTTACCCTGCTTGCTGCTCCACAGTTTCTGACTTGTGTGAAAAATGACTCATCGTTCCTGCATTAAATTAAAACTTGTCAGGAGACCCTCTAAGCATCTATTACGACAAGACTGTGTTTCAACAATTTTGAATCTGGTCACCTGGTTCATCTTCACAGCTTCTGCTTCATGTAAGGGAATTCTGGGCCATATATGAATATTTCTTTAAAAGTACATTAAATTTTTATTATAAATTATTGTTGAATCTTTACTTTAGAGAATATTCTCATATAATTATTGCTGTTGATTCTTTATAACTCTGATGCTGGCTGTTTTATTTTGATGTCTGGTATTTTAACAGTTGTATTCTCACTCAGAGTTGCTTACTGTTGTTTGTTAAAAATTATAAATAAAGTTTCTTCTTCTTCTTTTTTTTTTTTTGTGTGTGTGTCAGAGTCTCACCCTGTTGCCCAGGCTGAAGTACAGTGGCCCGCTCACAGCTACCACAGCCTCAACCTGTTGGGCTCAGGTGTTCTTTCTGCCTCTGCCAAGTAGCTGGAAATATAAGTGTGCGCCACCACACCTGGCTAACTTTTTAATTTATTGTAGAGATGAGGTCTTGTCAAGTTACCCAGGCTGGTCTCAAACTCCTGGACTCAGGCAATCCTCTTGCCTCTGTCTCTCAAAGTTCTGGGATTACAGGCATGTGCCACCATGCCCAGTCCCTTAAATAAAATTGGTTCTTCAGTGAGCTTTAATTTAGTACAAATAGTTTTATGCTGTACATTTAAACAATCAGTGACTGCATTGATCAAGTTATTTAAATGTGAGGGAAGAGAAATGACATTTATTGTCAACTGTCTCTGTTACTGGGTGAAATTTTTAATATTTAACTCAACTCATTTAATGAAGGGTTGCCTTAGCATAAGGAGCACTTTCTAGAAAACTCAGAGGCAGGAGCAGTGCTGGGCACATAAAAATATCCTGCAGGCTTTAGCCGGGCTGGGTGGCTCAGCCTGTAATCCCGCCCCTTTGAGAGACTGAGGTGAGTGGCTTGCCTGAGCCTGCAGGTTCGAGACACACTTGGGCAGGTGGGACCTCATCTCTACAATAAATCAAAAAAATTAGCCGGGTGTGGTAGCGCGCGCCTGTAGTTCCAGCTACTTGGAAGGCTGAGGCAGAAGGATTGCCGGAGCCCAGCAGGTCAAGGCTGCGGTGGCCGGGAGCGGCCAGTCTGGGTGACCGTGAGACTCCAACTCAAAAAAAAAAAAAAAAAAAAAACCTGCAGGCTTTATCTCATGTCTTGTTATGTCTCATATAACCAAAACAGTGCGATATTTCTTCATGAGCTTAATGATAGAAATATCTAATAATGATTCTGAGAAACATGTAAGATTAACCTTACAATTCTTTGTTCTTCTCCTGGTTTAGGGTAATCCTAAGAATAATTTAAGTGGAATCTAAATGAGGTTCTCTGGCATCTAACTGTGCATTCTTCAGACACCCACAGTAGATAGCATTCATAACTTTGCCTAAGTAAATGGCGAGATTTATAAAGTAGTCACTATTACTATAGCATAAATTGTACTCCTCCCCAATTATGTACTTTCTAGCATACACTAATTTTTTAAAAATCATATTCTAGAATGGTTCATTTTTTTAAAAAACCATTTTTTAGCTCAAAGTTTTAAAGAAAAAGTTTTCTTTGAAAGAAAAAAAAAAGTACTCATTTCAATATATTTTCCTTGGCAGAGAAGAAAAGGACATTCACCCTACACTAAGTTCCAGCCAAGAAAAAAATTTGCAGTTTGACAGATATTTCATTATTTTTAAGGAACGGTGTGCGTCACATTAGAAGAAACCTTTTTTTTTCTTAAAATTATTTAGGAACAGAAAAATCATTTTTTAAAGCTATAGCTTTTCAGATTTATGTAATTTTCTTAATCCCTGCCTTACCCTGTTTACAAAATTTAAATGGAATTTTTCAAATCAAATAGAAAATGTACTTAACACAATAAAAGACATAAATAAATCAGGGTTGGGTCTAGCTGTTATACATTTGCACAGTGTGTATCTCCTGACTAGGAAATTTTGTGTATTTTTCTGGTATGTCTCTGACCTTCTCCTCATAAACCAGGACCCACTGAGGACATTGGCTTCCAGGCCAATGAACAGAAGGTCTTTTAGGTGCTGACTCAGTCTGCTTAACATGAGGTGCTAGAGGAGTTGCTTTCAGCAGACCAGGAAATAAACTCCTAACAACTCATTGGTCCCTGGCATTACTAGAGTAAGCTCGAATTTGTATCAGGCAATTGCCTCATTTGCCTCCTAAGATATTCAATGTTATAATCAAAAACCTAGCCATGTGGTAGGGGAAAATATTATGGAAACATTAATAAGAGGGGTTAGAGGATTTACAATTTAAACTTCAGACATTTTTAGTTTTTAACTTTAGACTCAAAGTTTACCAATTATCTTATCCTAGAAAGTTTTGGATTCTTCCTTATCCTGGTAAAACTATGCACAAACATTACATATTCTACATAATCTTGGAGTCTTTCAAGTTATACAGATACTGAGGCCATCGTTCTTTTTTTTTTTTTTTTTTTTTTTTGAGTTGGGGTCTCATTCTGTCCCTTGACTTCACTGGATCTGGCAATCCTCCTGCCTCACCCTCTGGAGTAGCTGTGATTATAGGCATGCGTCACCACACCCGAATAAGCTTTTTTATTTTTTGTAACGACTGTTGGCTATGTTGCCAAGGCAAGTCTTAAACTCCTTGGGCTCAGGCAGTCCTCCCACCTCAGCCTCCCAAAGTGCTGAGATCACAGGCATGGGTCACTCTACCTGGCCACCACCATCCTTTAACGCACATTTTGGACTGAATGTGTCTCTCCCAAATTTGTATGTTGAAGCTCTAGCCGTCCCCCACCCCCAGTAGAATGAATTTGGAGGTAGGACCTCTGTGAAATAATTACATTTAACATTTACATAAGATCATGAGGGTGGAGACTGTGATGAGATTTGTTAAAAAAACAAAAAAACCAACAAAAAAACTAGGTAACTGCTCAGGCCCCTCCCACTGTGGGAGTTTTTCGGTCTTCTCAAAAAATCCTGCTTTCCAAAAAAAAAAAAAAAACCTAACTGGGAGACTAGTAGGTGAAGATAGCTCCAGTCCCTTGGGTTCCTATGCAATCAAACCAAAGCTTAACTCAATATAAACAGTAAAACAAAACTTAAGCTTAACCAATTAGAAACCACTAAACTAACCTCTAACAGTTTAACCATTCAAATATATTTTCTTTGTTTTGCTTTAATGAACACCTTATAAAAGTTTTCTCCTTGTTCTTCCTCAGTAAAGCACTGAACCATCGGTGGTCTGGAAATATCTGATTCATGAATTGTTGAATGCTCAACTAAATGCATTAAAATCTTAATGTGCTTATGTATATTGTTTAATAGATTAGTATTCTGAGAAGAGGAAGACACCAGAGTGCTCCCCCTCCCATGTGAGAAGACAATGAGAAGGTAGCTATCTGAAAGCCAGAAAGATAGCTTCACCAAGAACAGAATCTGCTGGCATCTTGATCTTGGACTTCCCAGGTTTCAGAACTGTGAGAAATAAATGTCTACCACTGAATTCACCCAGTCTATGGTATTTTGTTATAGGAAAAGACTAAGCTAATGCATCATCGTGGTTTGAATACATTTTAATTCTAAAATTAAAATGTTAGAAAAAAGAAGTTTAGGATTATTCACATTTTAAAAATTTATATTAACTCATTTTTATAAAAAGCACTTTTACCTTCATATTTAAACTCAATGGTTGTGACTGTCTGGTCTAAATCTTCAGTTTAAAATTCTCCCTTAACAGTCTAGACAACATAGTAAGACTTTGTCTCTACAGAAAATAAAAAAATTAGCTGGGCGTGGTGGCGCGTGCCTGTAGTCCTGCTTGGAAGGTTGAGGTGGAGGGATTGCCTGAGTCTAGCAGTTCAAGGCTGTAGTGAGTCGTGATCCTGCCACTCTACGCCAGTATTGGTGGCAGAGTGAGACACTGAGTCAAAAATGAAGTAAAATAATATTTTCACTGATACCCATGTAACAAACCTGCACCTATGCCCTTTATAACCTAAAAAATCTTTTTGAAAGGCTGAAAGTCTAGTAAGAGGAAAGAACACATGATCGTTTAGTCATTATAAAAAACGAATAAAATAAAACTCTCACTGAAACTCCCTCCTTCATCCCTGTCTGCGGCATTGACTCCACCGAGTACCAACAAAGCAGCGAGAGGAAGATGGCGTCGCGGAGGGTCTGGGCGAGAGGCTGCGGCCTCCCGGCTCTGCCGCCGCCGCCGCTGCTGCTGCCGCTGCTGCTGGGGCCCCGGCTGGCGGCGAGCCTCGACGGCGAGCCCTCGCGGGACAAGAACCAGCCGAGGAGTTTCGCGCGGAAACGCTGAACCAGCTGTGGGCGAAGGAAGGCCCAGCGGCGGCAGCTCTCCCCGGTGAGGCTGGCCGGGCTCCATGCCGATCCGAAAAAGCAGGAGAGGGACGAGCTGGCCTGGGAGAAACTGAAGGTCGAAGGCCTGGACGAGGGTGGTGGGAAGGAGACAAGACTCAGACGCAGCCTCCATGCCATTTTGGCCGAGCATGGGCTGGACGGGAAGAAGGACGCGCGGCAGGTGACCAGCAACGCCCTCAGTGAGGGCCCTCGGCAAGACGAGCCGGGCGACCCCAGGGGGGACAAGCTGTGGCACAAGGCGAAGGCCTCAGGGAGGTTCTCCAAGAGAAAGTTCGCGAGTACGGCGTCCTGCTGGAGACCCCGAGCCAAACCGGAGACGCCCACGAGGACATCGGCCCCTCCGACCTGAGTGACATCCAGGGCGAGGTCCTGCACAGCCGACATGCAGAACTCAAGGACAGGCTGCGCAGCGTCCACCAGGGCCTGGACCGCCTGCGGACCGTCAGCCACCAGGGCTCCAGCTCGGAGGCCGAGTCTGAGGAGCCCCGGGGGATCGACCTGGGGGACTTGGCCAAGTCCGCCGACTTGACTGAGAAGGAGTTGGCGTCGCTTCGGGAAGAGCTGAAGCACTTTGAAGCCAAGATCGAGAAGCACAACCACTACCGGAAGCCGCTGGAGATCGCCCGCGAGAAACTGAGGCAAGCGGAGAGCACGGGCGATGGGGAACGTGTGAGCTGTAGCAGGGAGAGACACACACAGCTGGCGGGCAGGGCCAAGGAGCTGGGCCCCACGGTAGAGAAGCACCTGCAGGACCTGTCGAGCAGGATCTCACGGCTCGACCCAATGAGCTCTGAAGGCATCCAGGAGGCAGCCTGGCAGGGGCGGGTGGCATAAGGCCTAGGGTTCCCTGAGGCGGGCCCGGGGGCGCAGGCTGTGGCATTTACATGGACAGCTAGTGGTGAAGGTGGCAAGGCTGGCACAGATGTCGTGGCAAGAAGGACCATTTCAGATGACTGTCCAGCTGCTGCTGCCCATGCAAGACCGTGTGGCCATCTTGGGCCTGAGATTGGTCCCCGCTCTGACTGACAGGGGCTCGTTTTCTCTCATGCCAGCGTGGCAGTCACCACTCCAGTGAGGACCCTGATGTCCAGCGACCAGTCAGGTCTGACCATCCTTTGCTGGGACAACATTTGCTTACATAATCTCTTAAGTCTACCACTGGAAATATTAAGTATACAGTCCTTAAAAACATGCCAGTATTTAAACCAAAAAGAAAAAAAAGAAAAAAAGCAGCAAGTATCTTAGGAAAAAAAAAATCTTCTCTATTTCTTCTCACAAGCAGTACTGTCCACCAGGCTGAGAACTTGAAGGCCTTCATGGAAAAATTTCATTCCCTCAACTTCACTAAATCACCAAGATCTGCTTTTCTTTATTTCTAGCACAGAATTTAATATTTATTTGTAAATAGTTCTACTTTATCGTGTATTTATATATCTTTTTTGTTTCTTTATTTAGATTCTATGATTTTATGGCCTAGAACCCAAACATATTCTTTATCTCCTCCAACATTTGATATACAGGTAAGTAATTAATGGTATTCAACAAATTATTTTCTATGATAAAGACAGCCAACTACAAATCCATCTTTTTTAATGTTGGTTTCTTGTCATACAAATATTTATACATATGTATATACTTAGATTGGGTTTCACTATGTCACCCAGGCTGGAGTGCAGTGGTATGGTCACAATGATCACGGTTTACAGTAGCCTCAACTTCTTGGTCACAGATGATCCTTCCACCTCACATCTCTAATAGCTAGGACTACAGGCAAGTGCCACCACACCATGCTAATTTTTTGCTTTTTTGTAGAAACGAGGACTCGTTACATTGCCCAGACTGCTCTTCAAGTCCTAGACTCAAGCAGTCCCCCTCCTCAGTCTCCCAAAGTGCTGAGATTCCAGGCGTGAGCCACTGCACCCAGCCTACAAGTAGATTTTTTTTTTAAGTTTCAGAGGATTTTAACATATTGTTCAGCAGCTCTTTAAAATCATTTCACAATTTTAATAACATCAAATATCTCTCCTAAACTCTAAGGAAGGGAACTCTCCTTTAGTGAAATATAAATGTTTATATTAAATTGAGAGGGGCTAATAATTATTTGGTCATTATAGCTTTGCCAAATATCTATTATTGTCCTCATCATATTCATGCCTTAAATATTTTATTTCTTGGCTATAAAATATTGCATAATGATTAGAAATAATAGAATTTAGGAATTAAATTATGATAATAGTAATAAAATCTTCATTTGAAAACTGAACACATACAGAGTACAATGGTAAAGATACATAAAGCAATGCTCAAATATATATGTACGTTGCCAGCTATTTTAGGCCAGTGGATTCAGCACTTAGGGAATTATAGTGAAAACTACTATTATTATTATTTTTGAGTCTGAGTCTCACCGGTCACCCAGACTGGAGGGTAGTGGCACACTCATGGCCACCACAATCTCCACCTACTTGACCTGCTGGGTTCAGGCAATCCTTCCACCTGAGCCTTCCAAGGAGCTGGAACCACAGATATATGCCACCATGCCCAGCTATTTATTTATTTATTTATTTATTTATTTATTTATTTATTTATTGTAGAGATGAGGTCTCCCCAAGTTGCCCAGGCTGGTCTCAAACCCATGGGCTCCAGCAAACCTCTCACCTCCACCTCCCAAAGTGCTGGGATTATAGGTGTGCACCACCATGCCTGGCTTAAACCACTGTTGTTGGTCATAAATTATTTTGTCATGTTTTAGTCTAGAAGAGAACAAAAAATAGCTGTTATATGATTTAAATTTCTAGAATCAGTAATCTATAAGTTACAAAATACATGGGAACATGTGAGATTCAAAAGGGAATTTTGTTAATAAAAATACTTATAACTTTTTAAAAAACTATATTTTAGGTATTTTGTATAAACCTTCCTTGTTTAATATGACAACACTAGATAGTTATATTTGAGTATCTTTTTTATTTAAAAGAAAACTTCAAACTGAGAGTAATTTGCTCCAGAACACACAGAGCTAGTAAGAAGACAAGCAGGAAGGTAATCAGTTGTTTTGAGTATATGCACTTTCCTTTACCCAAGACATCTCAACCACCAAATTTTATAGTCAAAAATGATTCAACATCATTCATATAAATCATCTCATTCAACATATGTCCTGAGTGCTTACTAAATCTTAGATACATTTTCAACGAGGAAAACAGATACAAATCTCTACTCTCTACAGATTGAAATGCATTTTTAAAAGTACTCAAACATTTCAAGTATTTCTTAGATATTTTACCACCATTTTAAATACTTTTCAAATTTAGTCTAGCATTTCTTTCCCAGACAAATGGATAAAGAACTTATGTTTGGAAATTTAGGAAAGTCACAGTGAGAACTAGTTCTTCTGACTCTCCACCTCAGTTGCCATATTAAAAGTCAGGTATAAGGTCAGATGCCTGCAATCTCTGCAATTTGGGAGGCCATGGTGGGATGATTGCTTGGATTGCCCAGGAGTTCAAGACCAACCTGGGCAACATAGAGAGACCTCTCTACGAAAAAAATAAAAATAAAAAAATTAGCTGGGTGTGGTGATATACACCTGTATTCCCAGCTATTCTGTAGGCTGAGGTGGGAAGATTACCTGAGCCTAGGAGCTCAAGGCCGCAGTGAGCCATGATCGTGCCACTGCACTCCAGCCTGGGTGACAGAATGAGACCCCAAATTAACAACAACAACAAAAAAGCTCAGATTTAAGTGACTTCCATCAAATTCTCTCAAGAGTCAATTAAATAGTTGTGTAAGTACCATGCCAGTAAAAGTATGAATCAGTCAATGCTTTGAAGAAACACTGACTCTCAGAGTACAAAGTGCTTAGTACTAGGAAAAGACCTTATAACCTTTAAGTAGCTCAAGCAGAAGGTAAAATGAATACTACACATTTGTTGACTTTTCATTACAGCTAGTATTTTCAAAATTGAAACACTGGAGGAATCATGGTAGTAGGTATGTCTGTTATGCATTCTACTTTTCAGCAAAGTTATTGTGAATTAGAGAATGATTTATTCTACAACAAGATGGCTTTAAAAGGCAGTGCTGTTGTGCTTAGAGATTCCATTTATAAAAAATGATTTACGTATAATCATACAGATAAATCTTGAGGAACAATGGAAAGAGGCTGAACTGATTAAAGGCCCCTTTGGACTGCTTAATTCTGCCACCACAGTTCTCTAGGGTTTGATTGTTTCACAGTCTAAGTTTTCTCATCTGAAATATTAAGTCACTACTAATTCAAATGATAGAAGTCTATGTATCTACCATTAAAGAAAAAATCAGCCAGGTGTGGTGGCTTATTTCTGTAAACCCACCACTTTGGCAGATTAAGGCCAGAGGATTGTCGGAGTCCAGGAGTTTGAGAACAGCCCGGGCAACATGGTGAGACCTCATCTCTATAATAAATAAAAAAATAAGTGTGGATGATGGTGCATGCCTGTTTATCCCAGCTACTTGGAAGGTTGAGGTGGAAGGATCGCCCAAGTCCAGTAGGTTGAGGTGACGATGAGCTGTGATTGTGCCACTGCACTACAGCCTGGGTGACAGAGTGAGACTCCAACTCAAAAAAAAAGAAAAGAAAAGAAAAAAGAAAAAATATCAAGCCACTTGTTAAAGATAGTAAAGAAGACTTTACTCAAGGGTGATCATGGTGACAGGTATGGAGACCACTGCAATGGAGTCTTGCAATGCAAGGGAAATTGGACTCAATCCCACTCCACCAAGGACAAATGGGAATTTAGACCAAGGAGCAAGATGAGGATCAATGATGGAAAATTACTAAGAGTAAACATCAAGGATAAGGGGTTTCTGACTAAACTAACTTGATAGGATTATTGCTGAAGGCAGGCTAGGGAGATAAGGTATCAAAGGTGGTAGATTTTCACTACACTGACTTAGCAAGATTCTCTCCCTCAAACTGTATTCTTCAAGGACAAAAAGGGAAGCTCCAAGGAGCCAAGGTAAAGTTTTGGTCAAAGGAAGTAGTCTTTGTCACTACTACAGAAAACAATGTTTATTGGTATGAAAGCCTGGATTTACAATTCTGTACTCATTTTTTTCCTTATCAAATATCTTAGTAGGTGTGGTATAAACATTTTTATGTTAAAATAAATAAAGTATTTCAAATCTGATCTTATTTCCTAGAAACAGAACTTTGTAAACTGGCTTCGGTTTTATTACTTATCAAGGTTTTTTACTCTTCTGGGATTAATTTGAAATAATATCTTTAAAGACATCTAATATACAAGCAAATAGTCTTAAAGAGGATTTGTATTCTGTGTTCTTGGGTCCCACAAAGCTGATCCCTGAGTGTTATTGAATGCAGCATTGTGAACACCCCCAGAGCTACAAGAAAGATACAGTGTGCTAAGTCCTTTCAAAAACATTCCTAAGAAGAACAGTGTAAATTGTATGCAGCTCTCTCAGATCACAGAATAATTATGGAAATTGTTGTGAATACTTTAAGAATGTCTCCGGTTAGATATTACGATTTTTTTTTTTTTTTTCCTTTTTTCTTCTAAATAGCTGAAAAATCTATAGAGCCAACTTTGTGCTTGTGATTTTTATAGAATGAACTCAATTTGTACCGTAAAACACTAAATATTTAAGTTAACTTTAGAGGTGTAAGTATTGCATTATGTAAGCATTATTCACAAGGGAAGAAAACAAAGGAAAGGGCAATAAAGCAGAGAAAGGCATCCATGTGTCATTGGGAATGAGCCATAGGAGATAAGCAAAAAGAGTAAGAGAAAAAAAATATATAACCCCCAAAATGTTAAATAACTAACAAATGGAATAGTCACAAAATACTTCCTTCCCCCTACCCCCCAAAGTACAGGGGCATCTAAATGTCACCTTATCTTAGAACTTTTGGTAACATGAGGGAGAAAGGGAAATAAAGCTTGTGACTTGTTCTTGGTAATGGAGTGGTATTTGTAAAGTAAAATTCAAAAGTTTGACTTCACTTTTTGCATAGCAATTTGTGGTAAATAGAATTCTGAGCTATTCCCCTCTTCCCCACTACTATGCACACCCTGTATAATCTTCCAGGAGGATAGGACCTGGAAATATGAGGAAATATCCCTCCTGTGATTAGATTACATTAACAGTTTCTGGAAGGGAGTCAATGCTTGCAAAAAGAGAACAGTGTGGACTATCAATCACCTTGACCTATGTATTAGTTTCCTGTTGTTTCTGTAACAATTTACTGCAAAGTTAATGGCCTAAAAACAACGGAATGTGTTATCTTACAGCTCTAGAGGTCAGAAATAAAAATGAGTCTTACTGGGTCAGAAATCAAGAAGTTAGCAAAGCTGTGTTTTCTCTGTATGCTCTTGGGGAGCATTCATTTTCTTATATTTTCCAAATTCTAGATGCCCCTTGCATTCCTTGGCTAATGTCCCTTCCTTGCATGTTCAAAGTCAATAGTTGAGTATATTGAAATCCTTTTGTTTTTCTCATCAGATTGCTTTTTCTTCTTCCTCAACTTATTCCCTTTTACTTATAAGCTTTCTTACGATTTCACTGGGCCCAACCAGATAATCTAGGATAATTTCCCCCTCTCAAAATTCTTTTTTTTTAAATTGGAGTCTCATTCTGTTGCCCAGGCTGGAGTGCAGTGGCACACTCACCGCCACCCAGCATCAACCCGCTGGGCTCTGGCAATCCTTCCACCTCAGCCTTCCAAGTAGCCGGAACTACAGGTGCACACTACCACACCTGGCTAATTTTTTTTTATTTATTATAGAGACGAGGTCTCACCATGTTGTCCAGGTTGGTCTCGAAACTGTGGGCTCAGGCATTCCTCTCACCTTGGCCTCTCAAAGTGCTGGGATTACAGGCTTGGGCCACCACTCCAGGCTCAAAATTCTTAACTAGATCACATCAGCAATTTCCCTTGCCACTTAAGTTAACATATTCACAGATTCTGGAGATTAGTATGACTACATCTTTGAGGACATCATTTTATGTACCACAGTCTAATTGGTGATTATAGAACACTACACCCAGCAACTACAAAATATGTGTTTTCAAATTCATGTGGCAAATTCACCAAAATGGCCTATATGATGGCTTATAAAAAAAGACAATACATGAGAACAGCTGAAATCATAAAGTATGTTCCGACATCATGAAATTACATAATGACAACAGTTATCTAGAAACTCCCCCAAATGTTTGGAAATTATGCAATATACTTCTAAGTAATTCATGAGACATAAAAGAAATCACAAATGAACTTTAGAAAACACTACGAACTGAGTGATAATGATACTATAACATTTTGAAATTTCTTGAATGTGACTGAAACAGTGCTTACAGGAAGAGCAATACTTTAAATGCTTATATTTTTTGTAAAAAGTCTAACATCTGTGACTTAAGACCCTACCTTTAAGTCAGACAAATAAGAAAAAAATAAGTCCAAAATTAGTGAAAGAAAAATTAAAATTTCTATGGCAAAATAAGAGCTCAAAACACAGAAAAAGGGGTTCAGGAAAAAGATGTTTTGACAACAGAAGGAGATTAGAATAGAAGTAGAAGTAAAATTACATAAACAAAGGCACATACTACAGAACAGTTTTCTAGGTGGACTTGGACTGACAGTTCTCCCTCCCTTTCTTGCTTGTACTCATCAAGAATGTGGAATATGATGGGAATGCAACATCCCGAAATAAGGAACTTCTTGAAACATCTTCTACTCTGTTCCAGTCTCTTCTAGAAGCAGGATGTTCTTTAGTATTTTAGACCAGTGTGTCACCAGAGTATGAAATCCAGGATGGCTTACTTTTTAGAATTTCTCTGCAGGGGGGGAACATGCACATGACACTCCATCCACCTCAGGTGCCTTTTCTGAGACTTGGGGGGCCAGTTCACAATGAATCCTAGGCTTCTGTTGTCCCTTGCTGCTTATCTGTAAGTAATAAACCTATTTCCTATAACTTGTGTGTGTGGGTATTCTGTCTCACTGGATTCAAGCAAGTTGGTAACCAGTGTACAATAAACATACTTCACACATTATGTCAGAAGCAAAATAAAGGAGAAGAGACATCACTAAAAACAAAGAGTCATTTGATTAGAACTGAAAAACATGAGCAAAATAACAGACTTACAAAAAACTAACAGTAGTAAAGAAAAAAATGTTAGATGTGGAAGACAAAAGAAATTTAACATTTGTAATTTAATGGCCCTGGAGGAAATAAACAGTAAAACAAATAACCAAAGAAATTTAACATTTGTAATGTAATGGCCCTGGAGGAAATAAACAGTAAAACAAATAACAAACAAATTTTATATGAGAAAGTATGTTTATACAATTATTGATACTTAAAATTATTCTGTGCCTGAGTAAATAGGAAAAAGTGTGCTTTTTGTACTATATTTTCACAATACAATCAACACAGAACACTTCACTTCACCAAAATGTGTATGTAAATTTCTCCCTACCAGCAGTCATTCTGCTGCAGATTCTACAGTTGATTCTTTAGCAGACACCATCTGAGTGTCCTCTAATTCAATTCAGCTCTGACACTATTTGCCTGGACATAGCTTCAGATACTAGGTTGAGGGCTCAATCCCACAAGACTCCCTGCAACTTCAGATGCCAATTGCAAGAGCAGGTTGGGTCCTGTGCTTCTGACCAACTGATTGTAAATAAGGTTCCCATGACCTCCTAATCAGGTTTAATTTGCTAGAGTGTCTCACAGAACTCAAGCAAACACTTTACTTGCCTTACTGGTTTATTATAAGGGATTTTACAAATTATACAGGTGAACAGATAGATGGAAGAGATGCATAGGACAAGGTATGGGAGAAGGGAGGCAGAGTTTTTATGATCTCTTGGGGTGCACCATCCTTTAGGAACCTCCATTTGTTCTGCCATCCAGAAGTTCTCAGAACCCAGTCCTTTTGGTTTTTTATGGAAGCTTCATTACATAGGTACAATTTATTAAATCATTGACCATTTGTGAACAGTTTAACCTTCAGGCTCTCTCCTCTCCCCAGAAGTTGAGGTTGAGGGTTGAAATTCCTAACCCGCTAATCATGCCTTGATCTTTCAGGTAACCAGTCCCCATCTCGAAGCTATCTAGGGGTAGCTAGCCCCAGTTATCTCATTAGTCTACAAAAGACTCACCACTCCAGAAATCTCAAGGGTTTTAGGAGCTATATGTCAAGAAACAGCATGAATGCAAATGTGTGTGTGTGTGTTTATTATAAATCAGTATATTATACTGAATTAAGGTAGCAAAAGTTTTCTTCAAATATTAGAGTCTTTTATTCTTGAGTTCAGATAGTGAGAGTTGAAATAGCAAGAGTTATCAGTATCAATATTAGACTAAATAAAAAATATATATATATAGCAAGAATTCAGATAGAAGAAATACGTGTGTGTGTGTGTGTGTGTGCACGCACACAAGTATGTGCATGTACATGTCTAAACCAGAAAATTTTCCAGAAATAATACAAGAGTTGAATATTCAGGTGGACAGGGTATACTGAGAAAAAAATGACAAGACTCCATCAGCAATCAGAATGGTGGCAGGTCCTAACAGAATTACTTCAAAAATAAAAAATCCTTTTGCATCTAGGCAAAAAAGATTAAGTCACCAACAACAGAAAATAAAATCAGAACAATGTTCAGTTCTAGAAGATAGCAGAACAATGCTTATAGGTTCTTCAAGGTAAAAATATACCATTCAATAATTTTATATTCAAACCTTTGTTCAAATATAAAGACAAGAAAAGGACATTTAATATGCAAAAACTAAAAATATATTTGTTTGCATGACCCCTTCATGAAGAAGCTACTAGAGAAAAAAAACTGAAGCCAATCAGAAAATATAGGAATATTACTGGCTGTGATCATAAATTTAATTAACTATAGGAATATTCATTAAACAATTGGTGATTGTGAGAGAAGAAAATTGAAAAAAGATGGGGAAAAGAAAATATTCAAAATTTTATACTACTTATAGATTCTGTTTAACAAAAAAAGATGGTTAAGCGTAAAAACTATGTTATCTATCACAATAAAAATACACCCATCCTGATCATCAGAACAAACACCCATCAAAGTAAAGCAAACAGTCTATGTGGCAAAACCTATAAAAACAAAAAGCCATAAAAGTGGAAAGCATAAATAAAGCATGATGACAGAACTAAGAACAAATATATCTTTTATACTAATACATGAAATGTACTGAACTCACCAGTTGTCTTAGGTTGTGCTCCCTGGAAACAGAGACAGACAAATTCAAGTGATTTATTAGGGGAGTGCCTCAGAAGAAGAGTGAGAAAGGCAGGAGAGGGTAAGGACTAAGAACTGAACAAGTGTGTGGTTTCAGCAGAGACTAATTTCAGCTGAATGCCACAGAGATGTTCTGGAGTAAAAATTATGCCTCGGAGTTAGTTTCCCTTTGAGGCAAAGAGCCTCTTGTATCCCATTCCAATCAACCATTGACTGAAGTCTGCTCCTTCAAGGGGAGGTGAGGCTGTGTGTGGGGGGAAACAGGGGGCATTCATAGCTTTTTTGGAGAGCTATTTGTCAGAGAGACAGCTGTGACTTATAAGCCAAAGTTGGAGGCAACTAGGGAATGGGTGCACCTGCTGGGAAAGGGTAGGATGCCAACAGCATCTACCACAGGCCATTCTTGCACCACCATCTACACCTACTTGATTTTTATGTTGCATTCAGACACAGGTTCCCCATGATCCTTCTTAGTCACCATTTCTAGGGAAATCTACAAGAGAAAGTTAGTGGGCTGAGCGGTAGTACCAAATGTTGCTGCTAGTTCCAAGACTATAATTGATACTTATTGTTTATTTTCTCCACTATCCATGCTACACGATGGCCATAAAACCTGGAAACAGGTTCTCTCTCTCTCTCAACAGATTGAATTACCTTATTTATTTCTCTGTAGTGTGCTAAAAGAGCAAGGTTTTTTTCTTTTACTTAAATCAGAGAAGCAACACATAGCAGCTATATGTGCAGAGATAAATAGAAATTTTTCATCGTTAAGTGAAAATTCATGGAGCATACCATATAATGACATTCAGCATATCATATATTGTATTATATTAGCAATAAATAATTTATATTTGCCACAATTCGTACTTTATGGCTACTCCTGTAGAATTCCCTTCTTTTCAACTTGCAATTCTGCTAGTCTAGGTGACTTGGCTGGTGGGTTGATCAGACCCCCATCCTCTAAGGGTTCTGAGTTTCTGATAACCATGCCTTTGTCTGGATGTGGTGGGTATACTTGTCCATTTACAGTTACAGCTCAGCATGGGAGTATTCAGAGACAGTTCAGTTGATTATCTGAATTCTGGATATGCTTTTCCCTGAAACTCCCTACTCTTTTATGATAATCAATGCCAATAATCCCTGCCAGAACAGTGATTCTTTTTTTTTTTTTTTTCCACTTGTCCATTGGTATGAGGACTCTAAGGCCCCTGGTGGATGCTTTTTCCCCACAGAAACCAGTACCCCTAGAATTATATGCTAGAATAAGAAGCAAAACCGCGAATAAAAGTGATAGGGCCATTACTACTTCCATCCTTTGTCCTCATGACCAATGTATTCTACTTCTTGAGATACCATACCACATAATGGTCGTGGGTTTAAGGTATATGCCATATACTGAAGAACAGTGCACAGTTCACACAGGGTGTCATTTCCAGTTGGCATCTCAGTTATGCTTTTAGAAAACTGTTCCATCACTCCATGGAACAGTTCTAGATAGGTTCTAGATAGGTGTGGTAAGTGGTAGAACTGGCATGTGACGGAATCATAATCCCACATTCACAATGTGCTTCCATGATTGTTTTACTAAAATGTGGATTGCTTGGTCTGAGGCTATGTTATGCTAGATTCCTTCTTTGTGGATTAGACATTCTGTGGGTTCATAGATAGTGGTGCTGATTTAAGTATTAGAGCTAATTAAGAAAGGAAAATCCATACCCGGAAGATAAATCAATTTCATTCAATTGAATTGATGCTATTTATAATTAATAAATAAATGATAATTATGCATTAACAAGTGTCTAGAATTGACTTATATTGTGCTTGAGGAATTATGCTATATTGGAGGCTTAGCTTTGGTCCCTTTGTTGGTAGGTCAGACTTTCAGCAGCAGAAATAGCTAGGTTGACTTGAGTGACAGGAAGAGGTGAGGGTGAGAGGTGTTGGCACAGCCCCTGTCTCTGCTACTGTGTTTACTTCATTCATGAGCCTATGCATAGGCTGGATGGCCATGGTCAGAGAAAAACTGGTATTTACTGGCTAACTCACCCTATCCACTTGTTTTTTTAGTACCTCTTTGGAGTGAAAGTCCTCTAACTGGCATCCACATGCAACTAAAACGATCCTGACACTTTGTCCCAGTTCCAACGGGTCCATTACACACACCTTTTCCCCAGATCATTGTGTACTTGATCTTTCAGTCTTGCTCATTCCAGGACTCTGGCCAAGCAGTTAAGATATTTTCAACACTCACAAGTCTATGCAAGTCTTTGGGCCACATCTTTCTGCACACAAAGTGACAACCAGAAGCACTGTTCAAAACCCTGTCCACGAGAGGATCTCACGTCTCCACTTCTTTCATGTGCACTCCAAAAAGGGGCTAGAGAGAGGCAGTGGGACAATGGTATAATTTCTAACTAGCTCTTACATGAAAGATTATCCACTTTGTGTGTCAAGCTTGAACATTTTTCTAGTTTTCTTCTCCATTAGCAAGTCATAAGAAACTCCAATGAAGACATAGGTTAGTCGCGCCAAGGTACAGGTATCAGTGCAAGAAAGGTAAGTGTCATGAGGGACTCGGCCATCAAAAGCTAACCTATGCTTTGGACATTCTTGGATCCGATCACAGATGTACCATTCTCATTTTACTATGAAATCATTCTGAAACTGCCTGACTTAGTGGATCTAATAGTACTTGTTCATGCTTGGATGTTCTGGCCACATAGTCATTCTATAGTCAGTGGCTATATATCCTGTTTCTACTAAAACTGAATATGTGGAGAGCTATTACTCTGTTGCGGATGGCATGACTTTATTTAGAGCCAAGGATCTGCAGTAAAATTTTCCTATTAGGGATCAAAATGGTGACTTTTTCCACTGTAGATACCTGTCATGTCATGGGATCTGCTGGGTCATATGGCCAAAGAAGCCAATTCATTGACCACAGCTAGAATCTACTGCGAAACCATTCAAAGCTAGATTTATCAGAATTCCAGTTTTAGAATATGCTTCTTCCAAAACTCAAGGAAACGTGCTAATCAATGTACATTTTTTTCTTCATGGTAGAGGATACAGGTTGCAATAACTTATCTGTTACATTGAAGTGTCTGAGCATGCTCCAGACTACCGATTTGCTAAAGGGATTTCCCTATCATTGCAGGCCTACTACTTTTCCACCTTTCTCCGCAATGAACTTCACTTCATTACCTAAGACTTCAGATTTCAGTAAAATCAGCATTTCTTTAAGCAACTAACTTCTGATTAATGTTCCTATTTCAGAAGAAAGATGTCATAGAAATGAACAATGAGTGGGATATAGGATCGCAAAATACCATGCACTTTGTTTTTTTTTTTTTTTGAGTTAGAGTCTCACTCCATCACCCAGGCTGGAGTGCAGTGGCACACTCATGACCACCCCAGCGTCGACCTGCTAGGCTCAGGTGATCCTTCTGCCTCAGCCTTTCAAGTAGCCAGAACTACCGGGGCTGCTACCACACCCAGTTAATTTTTAAAATTTATTGTAGAGACGAGGTCTCACCAAGTTGCCCAGGCTGGTCTCAAACCCGCGGGCTCAGGCAATCCACTCACCTCAGCCTCCCAAAGTGATGGGATTACAGGCTGAGCCACCGAGCCCAGCCCACCATGCACTTTTCTCCACCATACTTGTTACGTTTTAAAATTTACACATTTTGTTAATATTTATGTGATTCACTGTATCATTTTTTAAAATTTCACACTTGTAAAAATTGTTCTCAGTGCCCTTTAGGTGTTTACAATTAATTGACCACAATCAGATACAAATTTCTTTTTTCTTTCTCCTTTCCCACTGCTTCATTTGACTAGCTTTAAAATAAAAAATAAAAAAATACACTTTGGACTTTAGATAATGGTTGGAGAGACAGTATTATACAAAGTTTCAGGACACTCATTTATACTCATTTAGAGAATAATTTTGTCATGTCTGTTTCTATAATTTCATATTACAATGTATATTTTCTGTAGTAAAAAAGTTATTGACTCTAAACTGGTTTACCATGAGCCAGTTTGCTTAACACAATTTTTTTTATGAAAGAAAAGTTTATTTAAAAGTAAATTAGAGAAAGAAGAGAGAAGATTCACCTCCCCAAGGTGGGGGAGGGGAACCAAAGCCAGGAAGCATGGCAACAGCCATGGCTCAAAGAGCACATGGCCACACCAGACTCTAGCAAGGCAATGGCCCAACACAATTTTTTTTAAAGTAATGCAAAATTTATGATTACATTTTTAAAATTCTGATATGTTATAGATAAACTAAAGTAAAGTGAAAAGACAATTAAATCACCCTCAGGCAAAATTCTGGCAAATTATTTGACAGGTGAAGTCTTGATAATGAAGAGAGTGGAAATTAGATTTCCTTTAAGCATTACCATGGATGAAGGGGCCCAGAGAAAAAAATCTCTAGGGTTTATATTGCCATCATGTGGTCTTATAGAAAGAACTTTTAAAATTACAAACAGACATTTAGTATAGAAAACAATGTGGCATCAACTGGAAAGATGACATTTAAATTGAATATGGGACCTTAGTTTTGTGATTAAAGAAACCACTTCTCTGGAAATGTAATTAATCTATTTTTTTCCAAAAGTTAGCTCTCTGATCTGTGACTTTTAGTATTGCCCTTAAGCTTTTTTGTTCTCCTATCAGGAGAAAAAAAAAAAATACCTAAAATGATGATACATGATAATTTTAGTAAATGGAATATTAGTAAGGGAAAATAGAGAAAAATAGATGAGGAAGACAGAAATGATATTAAAAGAGAAAAGACTGCCAAAAGCAGTTTTTCTGTGAAGCCAATGAAGCCTAAGCTTAGGGGCATGCAGATCCCGTTTCTTAATTTTGTATTGGTGATTTTGATTCTTTTTCTTAAGGATGGCCTCCTCCTAAAACTCAAAAGCTTTGTGCCACACAAAACCTTAATCTGTCCCATTTCTGTCTCACTGTCATCTTATTTCAGTGATCAGTTGAACACATACCAGACCCTTCCCCAGATAAACACAGTCCTGCAATTAAAAATATATGCATAGACAACATTTATAATTTAAATGTTTTTAATTTTATAATTTAAAAAATTATACTACTCTTTAGAAACTCAGATGAAAACAAAAGATATTTTACAGATTGTCATGCATAAAAGTTTAGGAAATGCGATCCTTTATAAATTTTCCATATAAACTTTGAACATTTTGCAGAAATAAGAAATGATTGCCCAAGTCACAAAGTCCATGCAAAATCACACTGACTAACTTTCTTTACCAGGCCAGAGAAAGCATAGAGTGATAGTTTGGTTGTACTTGAATATTTCAAGATCTCAGAAATTTTAAAATCATATTAGTATATTACAAGACAAATATCCTGTCCTTTTAGGGAGGAGAGAGAGATAAGTAAGGATTTAGTGTGAACTCTTCATCCCACAGTGCAGTTAAGCATTTGCTGCTCCCTGCCACCCTCTTCTCTCTCTAATAGAGATAGAGGTTTACTCTTTTGCCAAGGCTGGTCTCAAACTCCTGGTCTCAAGTGGTTTTCCTACCTCACCCTCCCAAACTGCTGAGATTACAGGTGTGAGCCACTGTAACTGGCCCAATTCTTTTTAAAATGATGCTTTATCCAATAAGTTTACTAATTTTGAAAAAGTAAATATCCAAATGTCCCCCATTTCATGGTCTTCTTTATGCTCTCATTCTTTTAATAGCTGGGCAGATTTTTGTGGTCCCATCTATTTTTCTTTTTTTTTTTTTTTTTTTGAGTTGGAGTCTCATTCTGTCACCCAGGCTGGAGTGCAGTGGCACGCCTCGACCTGCTGGGCTCAGGCAACCCTTCCCCCTCAGTCTTCCAATTAGCTGGAACTACAGGCATGCACTACCATGCCCCGGCTGATTTTTTGATTTATTGTAGAGATGAGGTCTCGCTGCCCAGGCGGGTCTCGAACCCGCGGGCTCAGGCAATCCACTCACCTCAGCCTCCCAAAGGCACGGGATTACAGGCTGAGCCACCGAGCCCGGCCCCATCTATTTTTCTATGGAGAGTTAAATGCTTTCCCAGACTTCTGAGGATATGTGGGCACAGGCTAGAGGGATTGATTTATTAGTTCTTATTGCAAATTCCTGTTCTCAGGTCTCAATTCCCAATTGCTCTTACCTTATTGCTTCCAGTGACTTCTAAACTTTCCACAGCACTTTACGTCTTAAGATGTATGTATTTACTTTCTCCTTTATGTATCAACGCATCATACTCTTGATAAAGAGACCCTCTTAGAGACACCCTCTTAAAGTAGCCCCCTATTTACCAATAATGTTGAATTGCTTAGGGTTACTGCTCTGCACTCACTTGCATTCCTTAGAATCTGACCCTCCCTGGAACAGGATGAGTCACAGACCCCGTGATTGTAGTCACATACGAAAATAGGTTGTTACTCATCCTTGTGATCAATAGTTAAAGTTACAAATATATTAATCACGTAACTGTAACCAGTACACTTTTGTTTTATCCATTGGCTAATGATGTGTATAATGAATAATGTCACACTTTGTAGTAAGTTCTGCTAACATCTTTGCTTAGAGTTATTGATAAACTAAAATTACAGGTTCCTGGTAACGGGTACAAAGAATATGCAGGCAATTAATGTCATAAGTGATGAAATGCAATTGAAACTGGCATCTTACAGATGTTAGTTTGATGTTAATCAGTAGCAAACCTCAATGCCTATGCTTATTAATACAGACTGTAAAATCTGAGGAGCTGAGCTGGTCTTGGCATCGATACTTGCTTGTGTCCCTGAATTCCGAATTCAGAAATAAACTTATTTCCTCCCAGTTCCCTGGCTCTTGGGTTTCATTGGCGAGTGAGAGAGCAACTGTGTTCCACAGACCATATTACTCTTGTGTGAAATTGTTTTACTAGCAGTTTAAGGCGAAAAAGAGAGTACTAAAAAAGCACAGAACCAAAAAGCATCTTAATAATATATGTCAACTTTCTTAAAATCCTTTGCGTGATCCCCCCACAGTTAATTTCTGAGTGGCCATCTTTCTCCTACTAAGTCAGTCTGCTGCCACGTTGATGATAGAAGTGTATTCTATCTTGAAACTTTTCCAAATTCTTAGTTATCCAGAGTCATTGCTATCCCTCTATTTCTTTAAACTCATCAACTGTTTACTAGCTACAAAAATTCTCTTTATTATGTAAGAATTTAATCATTTTAATTGAAATTCTTTCTTCTTGATTGTACCCAAATACACAGTCTTACCTTTGCCTCAAACTCATAAAGGAATTCCTGGAATATCTTCAAAGGATTTCAAGATTTTGCAGAGCCCAGCTTGAAAACCAAAGATTCAAAGATTTCTTGTATTGTAACATATATACAATATATTACTTTCATGCACTCTTTCCATTCTTTAAGACAATTCATATCTTACCATTGCTATCATTGTCTTCATTCTTAGTAAATCAATGCATAGTCAATAGGTCATATTGTAAGTTTTACTTAAATATAATTTGAGTTAAACTATAATTTTTTGTTCTCTGTGTATATCATATCCACCATAAACATGCTGTTTCCAGAGTTACCCTGGGAAGTGCTGTACTTGGGAAATTCTGCCAGGCCAGGCCTCTGATGTTGTTTATAAGACACATCTAAAACAAAAGCACGGAGGTAAGTCAGAAGTCAAAGAACAAAAGTTGTATTTGCACTATTTCAAACCAAAACAATGATAGCATAGCTATTTTAACATCAGACAAAAAGGAATAAAAAAAAACCGAAACCAATCAAACAAACAAAATGGAAATATCTCAGATTACTCACTAAATATCTGCTTTTATCTCACTAATCAGAAAATTGTCACATGAGCAGTATTATCAACAGGTATTGTGCTGGGAAATAAAGATCTTGCAGAACCTTTTGTTGACCCACCTAAAAATCAGTGTTATTCAGTTTTATATTTCTTGTTTAGACAATTTCTACAAATTGTGTTGCTAGGAAATTGCCAATTTATCTCAGTTTTCAAACTCAGTGGCATAAAATTTTATCTTCCTACTTTTCAAATGTCTGTTGTGTTAGAATCGTTTCTCTTTCTTCATTCCTAATTTTGGTTATTTGTACTTTCTTTTTTGCCAGTAGTTTACCTATTTTAATCCTCTTTTCAATGAATTGGTGTTAGAGAGAGACATTTCTTCACTCTTTGTAATTTAACATAAGAAAAATATTAAGGGCTAAAGGTACATTTGCTGTCTTCATTTCCCAACTTTTACTTATTAATAATTATAATTTTAATGATGAATATATTATTGGAAACTGCTGATATATCAATGGTTAATATTCACTGTGGGCTTGCTACTGTAGTAGAAACATTGACAGAGAAATGAAAGCATGTACTGGTTTTGACCTGTAAAGCTATTAACTAGAACCAAGAACATGTCTGGATGTTTCCCTCATCATAAAAAACAAAACAAAAAATAAATGAATTTAATCCCAAAGTCAACTTTCAAATGTATTTCAAATACATGTTATAAGACCTACTTTCACCGAAGTTGTAACACAAATTCATTCCATTTTGTTCAGTTTCATAATAAAGTATCATATCTGTATCATACATCTTGACTGCCCAAGAACAGCAATAATTAGATAAAAATTGTGTGTGTGTGTGTGTGTGTGTGTGTGTGTGCACGCGTGTGTGAGAGAAAGAGAAAGAGAGAGAGAGAGAATGAGAGAACTGTTAAGTGTGTGTCAACACATTGCATTGTTTTCCTGCCTCTTCGAATTTCAGAAATCTGGCTTCATAATCAAAGGCTAGAAACACAAAGAGAAAGGATGAGTGAATGGATGGATAGATAGATAGATAGATAGATAGATAGATAGATAGATAGATAGATAGATAGATAGATAGATGATTGACAGATATAGATAGACACATCACATAGTGAATAAATAGATATAGATAGACACATTACATCTTCCAGAATGCTGAAACTACAAAATGATATTTAGCTTTAAGTCTGGCACATAATAACAAATGATACATTTCTGCAGGCACAAAATATGAAATCTCTATTCTGCTCTCTACCGAATCCATGGCCAAAACCAACTAACCAATCAACCAAACTAACAAAATCCTGTAAAAACATTTTTCCTTTTTCCATGTTCAAAGCAGCTAAGGAGGAATACAGTTAAAAGCATTAGGTTATACATGAAAACACCTAAAGGGGTTTTTTTGTTTGTTTCTCTGCTTGTTTGCTTTTTTCTACTTCACTCTTCCACAAAAGAGGATTTCGATTTTACCTTAAAGTGGAGTGATGCCTCCCTGGCTGCAATCTGCAGTACTTTAAAAAATCTACTACTTGAGCCACAAACCATGGATCACACCTCTAATCCCAGCACTTTGGGAAGCTGAGGCAGGAGGTTTGCTTAAGCTTGGGAGTTCAAGACCAGCCTGGACAACATAGTAAGACTTCACCTCTACAAAAAAATAAAATAAAATTAGCCGGGCGTGTATGGCATGCACATAGTCCCAGCGATTTGAGAAGCTGAGAAGGGAAGACCACTCTGAGGTCAAGGCTGTGATAAGTCATGATCATGTCACTTGTACTCCAGCCTGGGCAGCAGAAAACTCCAACTCAAAAAAACAAAAAACCAAACAAAACATCACCACTTGAATTGAACATAATGGATTTAACACCTCAGACATTCTGAATATGTGCCAGAGGTGGATGGAGGGGGATTCTTGCTTTTCTAAGTAAGAGTTATCTCCCATTAGCCCACAGAAGCCTTATTGGAAATAGCAAGTGTCAATAGAAATGTCATTTAAAGTCAGAGCTTCTAAGATGCTAACTATTCTGCAAATTGTTTTAGACATTTGGTTATGACCTGTTATACATCAAAGCTATCTACAAATGTCCTCTCTTTATAAAAGATGTTCTGACTCCCTTTATTCCTACAGGTACTTCCTATTTTTACATTCAATTTGTAATACCATTCTCAGATAATCTACACTAAATTGAGCCAGACAGAAACTGCTCACCTGGAATAAATGCTACAATAAGTTTTTCTCTAATGGTTCTATCTGATTTCCTTACAGTCACAAGTTTAAATTTTTATATGAAATTCCCATGATAAAATAAGCTTGGAAAATGATCTATCAGCTAGCTCCATCTTAATATAATATATTAAAATCTCTGAGTAGTACAAGAAATTGAGAAATATATTTTTAATTGTTATTCCAATTTTACTTAACTGAAGATTTTCCCCTACACTGAACACTTCAAATTAAATATATTAACACAATTTGCCACAGGTTATTTTTTGTAAACATACATTGGGAAATAATTTCATGCTGCTGTGCAAATTTTTATTGTACGTACATTAGAAAGGCTCTACAATAGGCTTTAGAAACTATTTTTGATTATCTTGTTTGATTTGATACTGTATTATCATAGAAGGTTAATTAAAATCACAAACATACCTCACGATGGTTCTACTCATTGTGTGCTTTCACTGAAGACCTAAAAACAATGACCAGGACAAAACTCTGTAGACTAGGGTGTGAATGGTGTCATTCAGCATTGAGAAACCTGGCAGCCTTGTGATGAGGAAGTTAAAATAAAAAGCAGAAAGTGGTTGAAATACCACAGTTGATTTATCCTTTACTTGAATGGCTCAATTGTTTTGTCTAGTATGTTCTTTTGGCTTGCAATGTGAATGGTGTACAGTAAGTAAGCAAGAAGGATAGTTATTACAGTTCGATTTGTAATATTATGTTAAGAAAAAAGCTTAAGGCTAGATCCCTCCTATTTGCTGATGAAATGCAAAATGGCACTATCACTCTGGGAAACAGTTTCATAGTTTCTTACAAAATTAACCATGCATTTACCATTAGATTCAACAATTTTACTCCTGTGTATTAACCTTAGAGAGAGGAAACATATATTCACACAAAATTCATATGTTTATAGCAACTGCATTAATAATGGCTCTGAACTGGAAACAACCTCCAAACTTTTCTTCTGAATGGTTAAACAATGATATATCCATACAACGGAATACAACTCAGCAATAGAAAGAATTGCTGATGCACACAATAATTTGGATGCCTCTCAAATGCATTATGCTATGTGAAAGTAACAAAACTATTTTATACTATATATTATATCAATATAAAATCTGGAAAGGGTGAAATCATAGGGATGAAAAACAGAATGACAATTGTAAGAGATTAGAATTGGAGGATAGATTTGCAGAAAATAAAATAGTGTTAAAGAATTCTTGGAGAAGCAGGGTATGTCCTGTATACTGATTGTTGTGGTAGATTACACAACTCCTTTCATTTGTCATACCTCATAGAACTGTTAAAAAAAAAAATGAACTCTGTTATGTTTGTTTCAAAATAGATATATTAAAGGCTGTGTGTGGTGGCTCACACCTGTAGTCCCAGCACCTTGGGAAGCTGAGGTGGAAGGATTGCTTGAGCTCAGGAGTTTGAAAGTAGCCTGAGCAATATAGCGAGATCCAATTTCTACCACCACCCCCCTAAAAAAAACCCCAAAAAACAAACAAAAAAAACGCCAGATGTGGTGATGTGTGTCGGAAGAAATAATAAGTATACTAAACATATGACAATACTAAATAGATAGAAATATAATATTAATTTAAAAAGTAAGTCCCCAAATAACATATAGCATCTTTTTATAAAGTTATACACTGAAAATACAATATATCCATATTATAAATATGTCGAATTTAACAAGGCCACAAAAAATAAGAATCATAAAAATTATAAACATAGTCTACCTCTAGTAGTGGGAAGAAGGGCACTGGGGTGTCCATATGATCAGATGAGGATTGTTGTCAATTTCCTAACTTTTGTTTCAAGTGGTGATTTTGGGGTGCTTATGCAGTTTTAAAATGTTCCTAACGAACCCTCAGTGGTTGAAGTAAAAAGTCAAGTGCGTAAAAGCCAATAATAAATTAGTGAAATAGTAAATATTTTTTAAAAAGATTCACTTCATGGGCAGTTGAAAAAGAAAAGAAGTTGTCAAGGAAGAGCGGAGAAGAAGTTATGGCACAGATCCAACTGGAATCCTAAAAAGAAAGATGAGGGAGAATTTTAAAAGAACATTTCTTTTCTTTCCCTTCTTTTTCTTTCTTCTTCTTTTTTTTTTGAATTGAAGTCTCACTCTGTCTTCTAGACTGGGGTACAGTTGCATGGTCATAGCTACTGCAGCCTCGACCTGCTGGGCTCATGCAATCCATCCGCCTCGGCCTTCCAAGTAGCTAGAACTACAGGCACACGCTATGACATCTGGCTAATTTTTTTGATTTATTGTAGAGACGAGGTCTTGCCAAATTTCCTAGGCTTGTCTCCAATGCCTGGGCTCAGGCAAACCTCTTACCTTCGTCTCCCAAAGCCCTGGGATTACAGGCTGAGCCAATGGGCCCAGCTAAAAAGACATTTCTTTTCTTTCTTTTTTTTAAGGGTTAGGTGCACAATTACGTTTCATTCAGGCACCCTGTTGATAGGAGGTGTTTTCCCATTCCCAGACAGATATTTGCTACTGTTAATCCCATCCCCCTCCCCCCCATAGT